>NW_023501211.1:0-148487 GCF_013396195.1 Fusarium tjaetaba
GCTTTCACAGCCAGAGTGCTTGCGACCCTTGACCCCGCTATCCCGCTTCGCGTACACGACCGCAAGAAAAAAAACACACTGCACCACCTCCCCATCTTCCTAAACCCCGCCTTCTCCAGCACACTTGGACGTCTTCGCAGTTTCCACAGCGTCGACGATAAGGTTAGTAAACTCGCTATGTTTCTGTCTTGTCTCCCCTGAGGATATGCCCTTCAATACCATCATGAAGGCAGGCACTCGGATCTGCCTCTTCCCTGCTCTGCCGTTCTGAACGTGCACTGCAAATGAGGGATGCTTATTAGACCCTTGATTTGCGCCTGCTACAACGGCGACGGTGGAAGAATACATCCTGACAGCATTTTAGATCCGACCAGACATATCCTACCTGTGTCTGTTCGTTCTCATCCAAACGATTCGCTTCAAACTCGAATTACGACTTCTTCTCCTCGCGTACCCCGACCTAACTACTGCAAAATGTCGGCACCCCAGGATTCTATTCCCGGCAACGGAAGCGACATCCTCGATCAGATGGATCAGCTTAGAATGGATGACCGCCTTGGCCCTGATGGCGAACCCGCCCCTAAGACGGACGAGGAGTATGCCCAGGCCCAGCTCACCCTTCGTGCGATTGTCTCTTCCAAAGAAGCGGGTGTCATTATTGGCAAGGGCGGCAAGAACGTTGCTGACCTTAGAGACGAGACTGGCGTTAAGGCCGGCGTCAGCAAAGTTGTGCAGGGTGTTCATGACCGTGTTTTGACAATCACCGGCGGTTGCGATGCTATTTCTCGAGCCTACGCGATTGTAGCTCGCGCTCTGCTCGAAGGTGCCCCCGCTATGGGTATGGGAGGTGTAGTTCAAAGCAACGGTACCCATCGTATGTGACGATTTCTGTCAAAGGCAATCGAACTTTGAACTGCGCGCTAACTGGATTCTTAGCAATCAAGCTCCTCATCTCACACAACCAGATGGGAACCATCATTGGAAGACAAGGTCTTAAGATCAAGCACATTCAGGATGCTTCTGGTGTCCGTATGGTTGCCCAGAAGGAGATGCTCCCTCAATCCACTGAGAGAATAGTCGAAGTTCAGGGCACTCCCGAGGGTATCCAGCGCGCTATCTGGGAAATTTGCAAGTGCTTGGTTGATGATTGGCAACGAGGCACTGGCACCGTCCTCTACAACCCTGTTGTCCGTACTCAGCCATCTGGCAGCGGAAACGCGAGCGGCGGTGCAGGATTCAGTCAAGGCTCCGGTAGAAGTGATTATGGTGGTAGCCCTCGTGTCATGCGAACGGGCAACGGCGCCGATTTCAGCAACGGTAGCTCAAGGCCGTACAACCGCCGTTCCGATTCTGACGCAGCTCTTCGAGGCCCGCCAACACACGATGAGAATGGAGAGGAGATCCAGACTCAAAACATCAGCATCCCCGCGGACATGGTTGGCTGCATCATTGGTCGTGCCGGTAGCAAGATTAGCGAGATCCGAAAGACATCTGGCGCCCGTATCTCTATTGCCAAGGTAAGCAGCTTTCGCCTTCTCCACCTCCGCCGTTTGTATTTTGAGCGTGAGTGAACATAGCTGATCTCCTAAACCACAGGCACCTCACGATGAGACTGGCGAGCGCATGTTTACCATCATGGGCACCGCCAAGGCCAACGAATCGGCGCTATTCCTTCTGTACGAGAATTTGGAGGCGGAGAAGATGCGCCGAAGTCAGCTCCAGGAGCCCGAGTAGGCGACTGATGTTTCTTTCTAAAACCCTTTGAGTTTTGCTTTTCTCGTGTTCCTTGCGACTTGCAGAGGTCAGTAGTTCTGGCAAGATGAGCTGGGACACGTCCAGATCTGACTTGCCGCGAGGCTTGTATTTTCATTTTCGGACGATACCAGACGACAGCGTCACGAGCGACCAATCCACTTGTCCAACCATTTGGCCCTTCCATCCAAAACGAAACCTTTCATCATCAGTCATCGTCGTCAAATTCGTTTTCCTTTCATGATTCTTCCCCCTCTCGTTACCATTGCTACGCTACAGCACCACAGTCAGGGGTCAACTTGGGTTGATCTTGGCTCATACCTTGGTTGTCACCTGGTTCCCTCCTCTGAGTCGATTACCCTCTTCGTGGCGCGGTACATCACTATTCAGCTCTGTAGCATATCTATCCATCTGTACCAGTTTAGCTCAACCGACTTCTTGGCGAAAAGTAATCTGCCTTCTTTGGAGGAAACGGTTTCGTGGTGCGGCGCAGTGCAGCAACGCATGGCACAGTTTTCTTTTTACGACTGTTAAACCACGTCGGGACAGCCCGACATGGTTATGGCTTAATGACACAAAACTAGCTTCGAGGAGCGGTTAACGATAGGGATAGCGCAACATCCCAGGGACCGAGAAGGGCATATCACGGTTCCTCAAAACAATTTCTGCCCACGCTCCGCGTCACCTTCCCCCCTCTGTTTCGCCTCGCACAAATGTTCCTATCTCTTACATCCTCGGATCCCAACATCGTCACGCGACCCGCTACTCCCGTCTTATCGCTCACATAATTCCCATCACTCATCGCTCTCACACACCCCCGTAACATCAACTATACTGGCTCACCCATTGTGTATTCTGCTCCTTGCTGGCCTGTTTCTACGACAAGGTGACCCTTTTATTCCATGTGGGATTGCAGAAAAGGTATTCTTAGATGAAACGGACTTAGCTCGGATTCAAGAGCCATCAAATAAAATCGAAATTATGAGCAAAACCTGTTGCTTGTCAAACAAACTGAAGTGAAGTCGCGTGATTGTGGTGTTAGACTCTGCTCCGTAGAATGAATGTATTTATGGCTTTGCAGGTGTGGCTGAAGAAAGCTGCTGATACCTTTACCTTAATCCTTAAAATAACCTACTCTGGTTGATGTACCTATGTAACGGTGGCTGGTTGGTTCCGCTTGTAGTGGGGCATCTTTGTCTCATGGTTAATTGATGAAGCCAACTTGTCAGTTTGGTCCGTCCATCATGGCAACTTGTAATTGATTTAATTAACCATTTTTCCGGTGCTTGTCTTCGCTCTCTACACTTCTCAATCCTCTCCTTAAGACTTATTTTTCTGGATTATTCACAAGTTTCTTATCTACTCAGGCTTTTTCCATCGTTTCCCCCTTGAAGATCCTGGGAATGGCACGCTCTAAGCAACCAGCTATCAAGCGCGAGGCATCCTCAGAGTTCTTCAATAAGACGACTGCAACGTGGGAGAATACTAATCGATCGCAAAAGAGCCCTTCCAACGGAAACCTTACGAATAAGGTCTTGCCTATTTCCGTGTCTGCGCAAGAGGCTGGGCTCTTGCAGCTTGTCATCGCCGTTGCGGGAATCTATGCTTCATTGTAGGTTCAACCCCAACAGCTCCCATGTCCAAATCGCTGATATTGCCTTGCGGATAGCCTCACCTGGGCTTATCTTCAAGAGAAGCTCACTACAAAACCATATGGTCCCGTCGACGCCCCAGAAGTCTGGCACTTCCCCGTCTTCCTCAACACCATCCAGTCCGTCTTCGCCGCCATCGTAGGCGCTGTCTATCTCTATGCCTCGACGCCCAGCAACGCCGCCGTTCCTCATGTTATCCCCTCGCGCCGCATCCTTGGGCCTCTCGCGCTTGTTGCTGTCACGAGCAGCCTCGCGAGCCCTTTTGGCTACGCATCACTTGCCCATATCGACTATATCACGTTCCTCCTCGCCAAGAGCTGCAAGTTGCTACCTGTCATGTTCCTTCACATCACTGTCTTTCGTCGTCGATATCCGCTGTACAAGTATCTCGTGGTTTCGGCCGTGACCCTCGGCGTTGCTGTCTTCACGCTGCACTCTGGAAAGAAGAAGGGCAGCAAGGTCCGACCTGACGATGCAAGCACAGCATGGGGCCTGTTGTTGCTGGGTATCAACCTCCTCTTCGATGGGTTGACAAACAGCACTCAGGACCATATCTTCCAGACATTCCGACCGTACTCGGGCCCTCAGATGATGTGCGCCAACAACATCATGAGCACTATTGTCACGGGTGCCTACTTGATCATCAGCCCTTGGTTGGTCGCTACAGGTCTCGGAGAGTGGTTTGGCATGGACGTCGCTGGCAACGCGGGTGAGCTCAAGGCTGCTTTGGATTTTATGGCTCGTTATCCCGCTGTCTGGAAAGATGTTCTCGGTTTCGCTGCATGCGGTGCTGTCGGTCAGGTCTTTATCTGTAAGTCTCATTCCTCCCTCCACCAGATCAGCATCCCAGGCTAATCATGACCAGTCTACACGCTGTCTACATTCTCATCCGTTCTTCTCGTCACTGTCACTGTAACACGCAAAATGTTCACCATGATACTATCTGTTCTCGCTTTCGGACACCGGCTCACCCAGATGCAGTGGCTTGGTGTCGCGCTTGTGTTCGGCGGCATCGGCGTTGAGGCTGGTATCGCACGACAGGAGAAGATGGCCAAGGAGGCTGCTAAGGCACAGCAAAACGGCAAGAAGGAGCTGTAAATGCATCTCGCTGATTCTCTTTGTTATTGTGCAATAGAGTACAATATGTATAATGGCTCGAAGGGGGCACAGTCAAAAGGAATTAGGAGTATATCGTGTTTAAGGGGCGTTTACAGGCTTTGATTAACCCAATCCCAACCCCTCATGGTAATTCGGGGCAAAATGCCCGAGTGCATCTGATTTGGAAACGCAAACTTCATAATCTATCACATAGAAGAAACGAGGGCCGATACGAGGTATAATCTTTTTGATTAACACCTAGGTAGATAAGCACTATGTAAAGCCTTCTTCACACGGTCTTGCTGTACCAAGAACCCTTTTGCTTCCTGGAAAAAAACGCCGTGATGCTATAACCCAACACAGTAACTCGTCTTTTCCTGAGCAACACATGTACATGCACAACCCCTTTCCATGACTGGGTATTTGAGCCCTCCCAATGATTCCCCTTGGGGTACCTGAAGCCATACGCCACTTGTATTTTGTTGTCCAAAACGGACAAAGCGAGAACCAAAAATAAAACTGAAACAAGAGTGACAGGACCGAATGTCTTTGTCTATATTACACTAGGTCATCGTGAACCCATCCGACGCCATACGCTGTGCACTGTTGAAAAAGAAGGAGAGAGAGAAAGCGAATGTTTGGAATGACGAGGAGACAACGATTGGAGAAGATCGGTGACAAAGAAGATGTATTTGGTTATTTGCGTGTCATCGTGCGGAAGGCTGAGAGACCATCCGGAATCGAGGGTCGGATGGAGTGCAGTTATGACCCTGCCCTGTTGCTAAACGCCCCCTGAAATGCTGTGGTTCATATTGTAGAATAGCGAATAGGATGTATAGAATGAAAACAATAGCGATAGTAATTCGTTGTACTTCTTCCCTTGGAAATTGGTTTGTTCGACTTGACAGCAAAACACAGGGTCAAGGTTCATCATAAGAGATCATCAATTGATCGAATAATAGGTGCCTCGCCTTTGGTTGGTGGACTCCTGGGATCTGCAACGACCGGTGGTCTTCCGAAGGTTGAGAAAGGGTCTCGAGGGAACATGCCCGCTCGAGGAGAAAACAAGCCTTGGCTCGGGGATGGTGGGCTCTCGACGAATCGCATCCCAGCGACTTCATGGACATCATGAAGCGGGTTGTTAGTCATCGTCTCGGCTCTCGGTGACAATAGAGCATTATCATCCGGGTATGAACCAGGAAGAGTTATGGTTCTCTCCACTGGCGCATCACTAAATCTCATTTCCGATGGTGCCGGATTGAATCGTGGGAAAGTCATGGACTGGAAGCCAAGACTCGCCTGAGAGGGAAACCCGGGCGAAGGTGGAGGCTTCATGATCGAGTCCATCATGGGAGACGGGGCTAGAGTTGGTGGCGCCTTGCCCTGGCTAGACACAGGCCTCTTGGGCAAGTCGCTCAGTTTCAGAGGATCCAGGTGTTCTGACGAGTGCTGCTCAACCTCATCTTTCCAGGTGCAAGTAGGGGGTGCTGAAGCTGGGCCAGGTGAGACCGGTCGGGGTCCAGGTGTTGAGTTGCCGCGAAGTCGATTTGGGCTCGGATTCAAGTGCGAGTCCTTCGATTCTTCGTTCTGTGTTGGAAGAGGAGCAGTCTGTGGCTCCTTGGCTCCAATATCGATAGCATCAACAGAGAGTGTGATTCTATGCTTCGAAGGGCTACGGCCAGGACGGGGACGGTGTGACGGTAGCGCCGTTCGCTTCGTTGACACTTCCTTTTGGAAATCCTGCAGCGAGTACATGAGTTTCATGTTCGGGCTGATCCATTGGCTCTTGGATTGAGCCGCGTAGTAAGCATCATTCACGGTGAGATGCGGTTTCTGGAACAGGCCGTAGGCAATGATCAGACTGGCAGATCGACTTGCGCCCTGCTGACAATGGATAAGCACACGTTTGCCAGCCTTTGTCCGCTTATCAATAACATCGCACAACTCCATAAGATCCGGTGCAATATCGGTATTGTGGTCCCAAGGAATATGGATGTATTCAGGCTCTTTAAATTGAAATGCCTTTGGTGTGGTAGGTGTCTCAGCTGAATCCTCCTGGGGATATTCCCAAGCTGTCATGAAACTGGCTGTAGACACAGCAGTATCGGGGATGGGGCTTTCAACCCCAGAAACAGGGCGTCGCATAGACTGGAATGGTGACTGCGACTGTGATTCAAGGGCCACTTTGCGGATTGCAAAAGGGTTGCTGACTTCGCGAGCGCAATTGATGACTACGTCAAACCGCGATGCTTCGTCAGCCGTGGGTTCCGAGTAGAGAAAAACATTGTCTCCGTAGATCGCAATTGGCCCATCAGGGTAGCCTGGCGTCTTCATGTCCTCGTTGTTCTCGTTATCGCGGTAAGGGTCATCATCCCGAATGGCCATCTGAGTACGAATTGGCGAATCTTCCTCAGTAATCGCAGAATGGAAAGCTGGTTTCATACTCGACTTTGTGGGCCGCAATACTTCTGAAAGTCCGGATTCGTTTCTTTCCAAAACCTTGGGAAAAGTCATACCGCCAGGTGGACCGAAGGTCGCGGACTTCAGACCGGAAGACATGTGAGGTGAGGAACAAGAATGCTTAAGAGCTCGACGCTGGAGCATCGGCATGGCTGGTGAGGGTGGGACCTCCAGGGTGGTCTTATGGATTAAGTCAGAAGTATTGGTCTTGAGACTCAGCTGGCTAGGCTTTCTTCTCATAGCGGGAATCGTAGGTTTGATAAATGATGGAGAAGAAGGCTCGGAGACCAGCGAAATATTTGTCGTTGAAGTCGAGGAAGCGAATGGGGGCTGGATAGAAAGGCCCTTCATGTTGCGCCCTCTTCGAGGTGAGGGTGATGTCATTGGTCGCTGAAGCCGAGGAGGCTCACTCAACAGGGTAGTGGTGGCTGTGCTACTGAGATTGGTAGAGAGGTTGCCGAAGCTCGTGGCAGGATAGTTGTTGAGGGGAATCAGATTCATAGGAGAATCGGGAGAAGACGAGGGAGACGCATCTGAGAGGGGCGAGGAGTCGGTTGTAGACAAGGTCGTTGTGGGTGAAGAGTCTGCCGACTCGGAGGTCTGTGTGGAAGTGCTATCGTGATGCTTGTGTGTTGGGTCAACAGGCATCATGCTGGGGCCAAGACCATGTTGAGGAGAAGCACCCATCATGCCAGGGCGCTTTGGTTCCATGTCGACGAATTTGGTGTCCATGAGTGTCACAGTGTCCTGATCTGCCATGGTCTCGGCATCTAGATCAAATACTGTCATGAAAGGCGGTATTTGATCCTCGTAGACTCTTCTATCCGTAACTGAAGGCATGTTTTGTTATCCGCTTGGGGATCTAGTGAGTCAAGTCTGCGCCCTGACGTGGAGTGAAGCGAAGCAGATGGTGAGGGACAATCACAGTCTCAAGTCTGCGTACTGGGTATAATTCGAGTGTTTGATCAGGGCGCTGAAACACCAGTTGGCTTCCACCTGGGACAAATATGGCTGAAATTATGTGAATATGTGCAAAGATTTGAAATTGGCCGGCCAGAAATAAATAGTCCGGCAAGAGAAACGAATGGCTTCGCAGGTCGCGGTGCGATCGAGAGCAGGTCAAGTCGGTCGTTCGATGGGTCAGCGCAGCTGATCTTGTCGCTGAGCGTACCAGTAAACGCACGCAAGTTGCTCGACTTGGTAAATGAGAGACAAGCCTCGTAGTGGATAGCGGTCTTATAAAGAGGGAAATGAAGTTCTTGCTCAGAAATAATTCGCAGTTTGGGCTTCTGAAGCAGTCGAGAAAGAAGCTACTGCTACTGTCGAGTCTAGCGGGTAGCAGGGAGAAGAGTCCAAGGAACGAGCCCAGAGAACTTATGAGACAAAGAACAGGCGCTTCGGCGATAAGGTAGTGGCAGGGCAGGGCAGCGAGTGGCGCTGTCAGAGTCGCGAGATCATTATTTCCCTTTATGAGGGAGACTGGGCCGTCGTTCGAGATAAGATGTTATATCAGGCCGAAGCGTAGTGGTCTGAGGTGAAGTAGAGGGTAAAGGGAAGGGCGAAGAGAAGAAGATTGAAATTGAAGATCGAAGTGACAAGAGGAAGTGAGAGAAAGATGAGAGGAAGAGTAACGAGTTGGAGGGGAGTGTGAGACTGAGCGAGAAAGTCTTGGGATTGGATTCGATTGAGTTTAGCTCTGGGGGAGAACTGGTTGAGGGGTGTGAGATGCAAGCAGGCGCTACCTGAGGACAGTGTCTTCCAAGGATATTTCATACGGTCCTTCCTACTACCTAGGTAGTTATGGGTGCATCTCACAGGAGCCCAGGCCACCAGGCCAGTCAGCTGCTTGGTGGAGGCTCAGTGCCCCGTAAGAAGAAGAACCTCCACTGGCTCCCTGGCGACATAGGTACCTAGCAACGGGGGTTATCTCAAACAGTTATCGAGGTATCCAGTCCCAGTCCAAGCCGATACGTTAGCAACTAATTCAAGACCTCAAGTTTTTCAACAGTGCATCGGCGGTAAAGAAGTAAAATGTGTTTTATTTTCGTGGTATGAAACAAATATCCGCCCGTTGCAAGCGGCAGCACCTACACATGCGCTGAGTTGCTTGTTGGCGGTTGCGGCCATGTATGGCAAAAGTCAACTATTAAGGTAATGTACTGTCATGCCATGTCAGGCATGCTGCTGGACAAGGCGAGAAGAGACCTGTACCAGAAGCCCTCCGCATCCCAGGGAAACGTGACATGGCAAAGCCCAAGCAGTGTCAGCTCCATGGACCCTGCAATGGCACAGGTCACAGGAAGCAAGAATGGTATACGAAACATGCACTAGGGTTGACGATGCTTGGAACCAGTTTTGCCAAAGGTTATTGATCATACCTGTGTGCTCAACTTGCCGTGTTTGGTATTAAAAAAAATCTCTCCTTAGAGTAAGGTAGTTATTGAGTTGATGAATAATGTCATCTTGACTGGCTGAATCCAAGCCCTGCTTCATATGTCACTCCCTTGCCAATATGGCTATGGCTACAATACATAAGGTACCCAACCATGAACTAATGTGACGAGCGGTGTCCAATGGAAAAGAAACATGCGAATTGCGATAGTCGCCCTAGAACATACATCGATCCTCAGGCCAAGGCGGCCTGCTGCAAGACCCAACTGAACTGGATTCAATGAGCACTCAATCAATCAATCTTACAGATCGATCTCCAACTCTCGCTTCTCGTCAGTAGGTATGTAGTCGGTAGTGTAGGCTCCTCTCTCACTTTCACTCAGATGAGCAAAAATGGGGCGAGCACCTCAAGGGCGCTACAATGAACCACTCAGAGCTCCTCTTTTCCGTTCCAAGTTAGCCACGGCCGTGAAGTCTGCTTTGTGAGTGGAGGGTTCGCTGCACGAAACGCGTTCAGGATCCTAAATATAGACCTCGTGCAGCACTCTGCAGCATGGAAGGCGCCTACAGCCAGCCAATCATATCTCCGTGGCTCATTTTGGGGACTAGAGAACTGCAGAACAGGGGGGCGGGGTGTGAGGTCGAAACGCCAGGACAGGGTCGAGGGTTTAAATTTAACCCGCAGGTGGAGAGGTACCTCCTCTTCAGCAGTCGAAGCTACACTGTGCTGACGAGAGCGTTTGGGTTGCTTGTTCCATCATGTGCAATGCGGTACAGTCGAATGGGTTAGGTTATTAATTTACTGAAGGACAATGGGGCTAGGTATCTGAGATCTTGACAAGATTAGGAAGCGATGGGCAAGTAAGAAGACAATCGAGCCAGTCAGCGATGCATCTACCTATCAGTCAATCAATCAGGAGCTCAAGACAAGAACAGCCTTTCAAGATCCAACGTTGAGGTACAGTACTCTGTACGCATGCACCTCATCTATAAGGTACCTAGGTACCTAGTCTACCCTTTTGTCATCCAACCTCCTCAACTCGATTCCAAACGACTAGGTCCTACCTAGACCTCCATACCTACTATGTACTATTATTACCTTGCTGCGTAGTAGGTGCCTACCTACCTTATTAAGCTTCTATCCTCTAACCTCTTGTTGGGTATGTAGGGCTGCAGCTCTTCTTACTGTCTCATAACTGGCTGAATTATAGAACCAATTAAACTTATTCAGACAGACCATATAATTCTTTGGCACTTATCGTCTCAACTCTGCTGCTGGTGCACGCCACTCCGTAACGCCGTTGCCAGTCCGAGCAATGGCAAAAAAGCCTGGCCTGACCCAGGCCGTTGGCCGTGATTCGACCATCTGTTGGCGGCGTCACAGGCGGGCAAGGGGCCTTCTGTAACCTCCAACATCTAACCTCTCTGCAACTGTTAGAGATAGGCGGCTCAGTGCAGAGACGGGGGCAAAGGGGTGTCCCCTGTTCCTCCACCGCCAACTAACGTTACTGCGCCTGTTGCCGTACGGGACCGGCCCAGCCTGGCTATACCTGGGTTCTGGGTCCTGGGTTCTGGGGCCTGGGGCCTGGGGCCTTGGGGCCTGGGAAAAAAGTGCACTGGCTGCGGTCTGGCTATGGCTTCGGGGTTCGCTGGCCGGGCAGCAGAGTGTCATACAAATTGGATACGATAGATAGCGATCGAAACGCGACAACCAAGTGCTCGGCTCGCGTGGCCTTTGTTTAGGGTTAAGTGGCCGTCGAAGTTGAGCTGTCTGGTCTCGCGGCTTAGCCTCGGTTGGTTTGCGCCACTGCGGCGTCTCCAGTATTGGGAGA
Organism: Fusarium tjaetaba; assembly: GCF_013396195.1. NCBI lineage: Eukaryota > Fungi > Ascomycota > Sordariomycetes > Hypocreales > Nectriaceae > Fusarium > Fusarium tjaetaba. Next base: position 11,186 of record NW_023501211.1, read on the forward strand.
CATTTCTATTCTTGACCAAGAACATGTAGCATGTCAACAAGTGATCAACTTGAATGTAGAGGAACAATGTCTCTTCAGAAGTGAAGCTGACATACTCATCCAGGACTATTGACATTAAAGTGGTGGAGACCTTCAAAAAAGAGATTAACGACTTGTTGGACCCAAGATGTGGTATAATACGAAGGTTTATTTTTATTAAGCTGAGAACCACATCACAATCCAACATTGCAATGAGTCAAGTTCCCTTTTTGCCACTGTCCTGATCCATTGCCAAGCACGTAAGTAAGTACCTCAAGTCAAGTTAGGAGTTAGTTGATGAGGAATTGAAAACTGTGTCGGAGATATTTCCCATCGGTATGTGAAAGAAGCAGATCCAAGCCGAGCTACTAACCTACCCAAGCTCTTCGTGACTTTGTCCATCTCCATTCATCCACAGCAAGTTCAGTCACCAATCAATTCAACCATGTTCAGAAACAGACCGGGCCGCACTTTTCCTCCTTAGCCTCCTCTGACGGCAGATCAAATGACGCCAAGCTACAACAAGAGTGGCTCACAGTCTGAAACCCCTGGCCTAGGGAATGAAAAAGTGGGAAAATCATGAGCCCCATCGAGTTTCAGCTTTTTTTCTAACGCTCGCTCACTCGCCTACCAGATGCACTCAGTCAGAGGAAGCCCAAGTGCCCAAGGAGAAGAAGGAAATTTCAGACCGCACAGTCAAGAGACAAGATTGGCTGCGTCGGCTGTTGACTACTGCACGTCAAATTGCCTGGACCATATGGACCCAAATCTCCAATGACATCCAATATCGAGTTGAGTCCCTTTTTTTAGTCTGCGCTTGCAGGCTTCTTCTTCCAAAACTCGTGACCTTCTGCGCTAGACGTTTTGATCAGCAATCTATGTATGGAGTACGGAGTATACTAAGTTAAAATGTCCCTTATTATTACCCCTGCAGGGTTCGTCAATACAGTCGGTTTCCATCATCTCCTGCCGTTTAAGAAATCGCCTCTGAATGACCAAAGAGGATTCCAACCGTTCCTTTGATGAGGCGATGTGTACGGAGTATGGTTCACCTGAATCTTGCAGCACAGGATGGGGGAGTACTTGACTGTACCTTAGTTACTACCAAGGTACACGGGGCTGTCTTGTCCTCTTGGGAACCATAGTCTACATCCTCGCCGCTAAAAGTACACACACCTTCACAAGACCCAAAAATAAGACGGGTCTTGATCTGAAACGAGACTCTCCATTACAGGGTCGCTTCGCCCTCGACTGCGCAACTCTCGATCACCATTTCCATCATCATTAACATCCTCCCGCCTCTCCTATCCCCTGACTCCTGAGATCCAGGCGCTTGGGCTTGGAATTAGACTAGGAATTGGAGTTGGCTGCTCGATTCTACAATTCATGAGTGCCCTCGAGGTTCAGCAAAGTTGCAGAATAGTAGATGTCTCTTTCTTTGTAGCAAGTTTGTGCAATTTCGTCCCAAGCTTGAACTAGCCCTCTCAGTAGTACTCCGTAACTACTTCTAGGATTCAACCCGAGTTTTTTTTATCAGTCAATTGCACAGCACAAAGTCGTTCTCATCTCATTGCACTACCTTGTAGACTGCATAGCCTCAACTGCGCTTGTTTCGAGTCAATGGCTGTGCTGTATTGTGTTGCCGCCGGTTCAATATCTACCCAGTCACAGATTCCTTATGCTGCAACTTGCTCGCCTGTGAGTCTCGGACACAGCAAATTTGAGACGAAAATCACATGTCTCCAGGGCAACCCATGGTTCTGGTCCTTGTATCACGTATGGCTGAGTGATGACTTGAAACTGAGGCTCCGGTAACATCAGTAGGGGTATATGATAGAACTGGCCTGTTTCTCTACTATGCACACCGTACTTTCTATTGGAAAGTATACCTCATATAAAAGCAGGTCTCCATTCGATGCTACTGATGACCTCGGTCCTCCGTACTCCGTCGTTTCTCGACCGTCTTACACGTACATAATACTGAATGCCGGTAACTTAATACATTGGGAGCCGACTCTGCACACTGTAACTGATATATTGAGGTGACTGATTATTTCTTTATAGTGAAACAAAGATGTGGTCCAGTGTTTGTTTAGGCTTGTAATTGCATCGAAACCTAATCGTTGTCCGCGTATGAATGGATCACTTACGTGGTATCAACGAGATATCCCCCAGGATCATATGACACCATCAAAAGAAATAAACGCTGATTCTTGGCTGGTCCATTAGGGAAGGATATCAGGTGCAACGAAATTTTTCCGTGCATGGGTATAGGGTTGTTTGTTTCAGGTTCAACGTGAGCACACTACATATGTCCCGAGGAACCCGATCAAGTTTGGGACCTAGAGGTGTTCTACTCAAGCTCTACTGCCATGATTTCATGTGATTTGTTTACTTTCTCCTTGTGTGACTATGTATCTACTGGTATTAGGCGGGTTGTTCTATATAGTGAAGCCGTTATGTTTCCTTGTTGGGTTTAGTCAATGCCAATAACTCGCATCAGTATGAATAAAGTCGTGTTAAATTTGGTATATAGCATTAGTATCATACATGGTTATTGTTAGTTCTGTCATTGCCTTAAAGGTTGTAGGTCTCTAAATACACTTCTATCTCAATCTAGACGATCACCAGTCAGAGGGGGACGATGATAATTAAAAGATACTTGGAGCTGGAGCTATGTTACTTAATTTATCATCTGTTTCTTGGTCACCAGGGTTGTTTATATGTTGACTGACATCAGGCTAAGCAATTAAGGCAAATCACGCTAGAGATAAATGATAACACTTTGTCTCCTTCAAGATTCTGCTGAAGACACCTTATATATAATTCTTTATATCCCCCATAATTGGTATGATAGGCGAGACAGTTATATGTTATCGTTTGTTGCCATTACCCAGTCCTTATGTATCCGTGATATTCCAGCATTCCCCGCGCGTAGGGTAAGCTACCTGGTTTTCTTTTCATCCATTTATTACCGGGAAACACTCCAGCTATACTATGTATGCTTTAGCTCGGTGTTGTTCTAACTGGCTTTGGTTTCTTGCTAGATAGAGCTTTTTTGCATTTGAGATGGTTTTTTTTTTATATCTGTTTTATATCAATTTTATTAGTGCATGCTGGTTCTCTATATATATAAACCTGGATATACCATTAAATAACAATCAACGACGATGATAAATTTACACCACTAATTAAAAAAACCATAAGTAATGGTCACAATTCAAGAGGAGCGTTACGTGTGACGTGGAACCTCCAGATGGACAATCTGAGCATTAGAAAAGATTTATCAAGCCCGACGACCAGGAGTGTTGTCAAAGCTCCAATCGAGCTTGGTTACCCTGTAGAGTAGCCTTGCATCCAAAAGCATGCTATGTACTTAATCTCGAAGGATGGCATTATTTGAGCAAGCTCACCAGCAACACGGGAAATCGATGCTTCGAGGGATAGAAACTACCATTATCACTTTATCTGTCCAATGTCACGACAAGAGCACCCCAGTATCACTAACATGAATGGATGGAAGTATACAGGCGTATGCCCTTCGGTTGTATATCTCCATGTTATTTCCTGTCTAGGGCACTTGGAAAGCTTAGTGAAATGCTAAGGATTTATAAACCGAACGGACCTGAAATGGAAAAGGAATATTATATGTAGCTGGACGGATCAAGTATTAGACATAAGTAAAGTGGAGTGATATATGCTCTCGCCTATGGCATCAATCGGGATTAGTATCCTATGTCTCTTAGTCTTAGTGTTCGGCTTACATTTTCACATGAGGACGGCATACCGTGACAAAGTAAAACGGCCACCACAAGACGAGTAAGACCTCTTAGCAGGTTCCTTGCAAGTTGAGAAACTTACGATAGAGGGACTGTTGTCCTAACAGCGACTTCGCTCCTGATATGGGGTACGGCCCTTCCCAATGCAATGGATAAGGGTATCAACTCCGCGGACAGGAAGAAGCAAAAATCCATAGATCTGCACCTTTAGCAAAACAGCTAGCCACCTTTTCTATTGCAGGAATAATAGGCGAGCCGTCGTTTAAGAGGAGGAAAGCGCACGCTGAGGGTATTCACAGGATTGGACAAGGGGATGCCCTTGCTCGCCTCAACCACTACATATGGCGGCAACCGAGAGGGAGCAAGAAATTGAGCGAGGCTAGAATGGTTCGCGTCAAAGGGGACTTGTTCCTTTGCCCGGTTGCCGTTTGCTAGCCATGTGGAACTCCGCGCTATGTGGTACTGAAACCGTTGATCACAACAGTTAAGTATGTACATATCATGCTAAGAGACACTTCTGCGAAGCGAACGCGTCTTGGAAATTGTTGCTCAAGATGAAAACATGACAATTTATTCAATCAATCAGCTTATTCCATGTTTGCTTTGTGGCTTTGTGCCCCTTGACACTGCGTCAAAAATGTCAATACGTATCGCAGGATGAGAGTGGTCCGATGCAACGCAACCCCAGAGAGCCTCTGTTTCAGCACCAGGATGCAGATACATAAGTTAACAAGGGCTGAGGGGTTTACGGCTATCCCTCGTTGAGCTGAAGTTGCTGAACCAACCTCCTCGAGCCACGGGCTGGCTCCTAGTGCAGGGTTTGCTACCACATCCGACCTCCGTTTACCGTTAGGTCATCGGGTGCTTGATTTCAACGGTGGTCTATGCTCTGCCACTAAATAAATGACGACAAGGGAGGTGAGTTGCATTCCCGAATGGACGATGGGAGCTGATACCCGTAAAGGGAGTGGGTTTGAGACTCAGACTGAGGATTGAGAGGCGATGCTTAGCCGCAAACCGAAGGGGCCCAATGACCCAAGGACAAGACGAGACGAAGCTTAGGCCCGTTAAGGGTATGATACATGTGTGGCCCGTAAGGTCAGTAGTGTAGCCGTTATCTTTAACAGACACTGGCAGATCACGGATATCATGCCTGGAGGAGCAAAGCGAAGTGATATGTATAAATGGAGAGCATATGCTAGGAAAAGGGGCATGAACACTGTTCATAGACTACCAACCAACCCAGCTAAGGTACAGCACCTTAGTAGGTAACTACTAACCTACAATATGCGTTCTGTACTCCGTACCAGTGCGCGTGGTAGGCTGTACTCCAGAAACTGCCGAGTGTGCCTCAAAGCAGCAGATGGTTTGTCGGTTACTGCAACACAGCATCAAATGCCAATGTCAACGAACGACGGCGTCTAGGTTCGCTGCAGGCTCAGGGAGCAGACCTCCAAAGTCTCAATTGCAGATCCAACAAACGAACGTCGTCCCCTTGCCCCCTGCTCCTTGTTCCTTGTCAGAAAAGACCAGGCTTGTTGATGTGCTTGCTGCTGCTGCAAGCCAGAAAGATGGTTCCGGTCTCGTTTGTGCTGGAAACTGCATCCACTGATGCCACTCTGCTTACCAGGGTTCGCAGATTCGAGCGAGTCAATTGAGGCACGCACGCACGCACGCAAACGATGATGATATCGTCGTGTGCTGATATGGATGTTTCAGCAATTGGTGACCATGACTGCATTTGAAGCTGTGATTGAGGCATTTCCTTCTTAATAGCCCATCATATAAACAAAGTTTCTACCACTCATCGGCAGTGTTTTATATCCATGACAAGGTAGCCAAGAGTTTAACCGTGTGCCTTCATCCTTTAAATCTCTGCTGTTGAGTAGGTCCCCTGTTTAGTTTGGTTATTACCATCCATCCGTTGCTTGCTGTTGGATCGAAAAAGGGACCGTCCCGTCCATCCTGGATCTTCAAGCCCTTGTAGAGACGTCTTGCTCCTCTCGTCCCCTCTCGTCTCGGCTTCTGGCGAGGTCAACTACTAATTATTCGAGCATTTAGAAACCCATCCTCTTCTTTGTCTCGCCTTTGCCTTGCTCTACCTATCTTTTCTCCTGGTCTCCTGGTCTCCTTCTCATTCTCAGTCTTTTCCTCAATTCCATTGCTCTTGGACGGACACGTCGTCTGGGTTCCCATCGTCTTCCTCTTTATTGGGCAGCTTGGGCAAACTCGTCCCCTCACCTACACCGACTTCATCATCTTTCTTTCCTTGTGTCTGCCAACATCAATCACTCTCTTACTTGAGTCCCGCGGTTTCAGCTCACATCATAATATCGTATTAGCAACCTAAACCCTCGGCTCCCCTCTTTGTTTCAACTTCTGCACACTTCACTTGCCCAGGTTTCCTCGACGACGCTTCTTTGATCCTCTTCGCCCGTTTCGCGCGCTCCAAGAACGCCGCTCTGACGACCAAACACCAAAATCCAAGGCCTCTCGAGTCATAGGCATTCGAGTGTCTCAGCCCATTGTTCTTTTCTAGGAGACGACCCAAAACTGAGACGACCACTGCCGCATGCAATCATTGTAATAACTAATACGTGACGAATTGGGCGTTTTCTCAGTTTGAAAGTGTTCTCAACTCATCAGGATATTCTGTGCGAAACCAATCCTCCAACGAAATTATCCTGCGGCGAACCTGCGAGACTTTTCGCAGTCCACTGACGTCGTATCTGTCTGCAAGCACTTGCTGGGATGCTCTAATGCTCCGGCGGCCGAGACCATGACTGTAAAAGGCGGTTTCACCAGTGCGGGCCAGCCAGGCCCTGACAGTCAGCATCAGCAGCATCATCATCAGGAGCCTGCGTCTGAGAATATGCCTTTCCCTATGGCCACAGCTGATCTCCAATCTGACGCTTCCTCATCTACTGTCATTGCCCACGCAGACTCGCACCGGCAAAGCCACAGTTCTTCCAAGTTGCCCGCTTTCCGCTTCACTGACCGGCGAAGCAGCAGCTGTGGAAGCGTGCCCTTAGCTAATAAGGGTGACCCCCTGTCCCTTAGCAGCAGCAACCAGTACAACCATAACAGAAACCAAAATCTCGATTCGAGAAACAATAACAAGGACGACCTCACCAGCGATTACCTTGACCACAAACCAACTACATCGGCAGCAGCCTCAACACCAACCTCACCACCCGCCAATACTTTGGATAGCGCATCAGCGGCGCTTCCTCTGCAGTCTTCAATTGCGCCGTCAATTGTATCACCCAATTCAGACCCCAGTACTATTACTCCGACTGTCTCAGTCGCCCCGACCACAGTATCATCTGTATCAGTAGACCCAGGCCCAGTGTCCCCCTCGAGCCCTGCTGTTAGTGGACCATTGACAGCGCCCGACCCCGGCACAACACCAGCACCAGCAACTTTCGCGACGTCCCATTCTTACACTTCTCACCCGACAACGCATCACCGCGACGAAAAACACGCTGTCTCTGCATCTTCATCTGCGCCTGCATCTTCATCTGCGCCCACAGACCCTTTAACGAACACGGCATCCTCAACCTCGCAGCCCAACGAACCCAAGTCATCCAACGAATCCGACACAAGACTGCTCACACAAAACAATTCCAGGACGTCCTCGGTTCATCCATCGTCATCAGTGATCCAACTCTCGCCTGGGGTTAAGCGTCCCGCATCTTTTGACGCACATGCACCTGACGCGATCTCCCCGCATCCTGCTCCTCCAACCTCCAAGTCTCGGACTCGGCGACCACTGGTGTCGCGAAGATCGACTGCTGGCACCTCTTCCATCGGCCCGCCACCTTCTTTGAACTCTGAGCGCCTGCAAGCCATCGAAGCCGCCCAGGAAGGTCAATCCACTTGGCCCTCCTCAAGTGACAATTCACCTCAGCAATCGCCATCTGGCCAACGCGAATTACTTCTGCCCAAAACGCTGTCCAGAACCAACTCAGATGAGAGGCGAGCATCTGCCTCCCATCGCCCTCCCGTTTCATACCGACCGCCTCTCACCTCCAATAGTAGCACTGAATCATCGCCGTCAACCGCTGTTCGTGTTCCCCCAATTCGATCTTTCCGATCTTCAGGCTCCCGCAAGAGTCTCACTCTCGATATGAATTCGAGGCCGCGTTTCCACGACTCCGGCGACGAAGTCGAAGACACCAACCATGACCGTACCCTGCGCGCCTTGGAAGGCAGGGGTAATGATGATGCACTTCGATCAGCTCCTTTAGCCTCAAGCCGCCGTGGCGCCTTCGATAATGAAGATACTGGCGACGTTTTTCTTAAGATTGCCAGGGAGGAAACTTCCCAGCGACAAACAGATGAGCACTCCCAAGAAGATACCCGCAGCGTAGTGGTAAGCTCCCTCCTTCTATCGCCTCTCATTGTCTCCCTCGCCATTTTTTGTGATGCCGAATAAGCGCTGTGCATGGCTACCCGGGCTGTGCAGAACTTTTTCAGATCCACCACGTACTCAATTGCTTGTTTACGGAGATATAATTCGACTTTGATCCGTCCCAGCTCTGAGGCTAACTTGCATAGTCCCGAGCAACGCGATTTACCCACCGAAGACCGTTATCCTCCGTAGTCCCTATACATCAGCCTGCGTCCCCTCCTAGGGTTCGGCGCCGGCTTTCTGATCAACAAGACACTGCGCGATCACGATCAAGAGGCTACGAAGACGACCGGGCCACTGAAATTTCTCGCATGCCAACTTACCGCACACTGCCACGAGAAAAAGCAGCATCTGCGCATCCTGGAGAAGATGCAGGACGCATGCGAGGCTCGACCTCAACCATGCGGCCGTCCCCCGTCACACCTCGATCGATAGTTTTTCAGGAACCTAGTTCCGAAAATTCCATGTATTCTCGTCGAAGATCCTCTGTTACGGACAATAATGTAAGTGGGCAAAACCGAGGCTCTGCGTACAAATTCATGGGTCATGGTCACAACAAGACGTATAATTCCTCCCCTCTGGTCCGGTCATTCGATTTCCAGCGTCAAGCAAATCATGAGACTGGCAACGGGGCTGAGGGAACGGAATCGACTTTGTCGAATACGGCCCCTTCCACGGTATGGGACGAACTAGACGACCTCAAATCAAGAATACATCGGCTGGAACTGACTGGTAAGCTGCCTTCAACTTCCGGCGCCGCAGTATCGAGATTATCAGACGACCGACCGCCGACGGCGACTACTACAGCGACGACTATGTCTTCTTCCCCCAAGCGAGTTGAGAATGGTCATCAGAACACGAATGCCGACGCCGTTAGCACCACGTCCTCCCACCACCGAGAGTCACATTCCATTCTTCACTCCGCCCTTGCTAAGTCCAAGGTTCTACTCGACACAGAAGTTTACCAGGCCCTAGAGTCTGCTGCTAACGATGCCATGGCCCTCGCTTCCATGATGGGAACGCCTGGCTTACCTGGGCCCATTTCGAGCGGCGCCAGCACGATAGGCTCTAACGCAACTGTTACTGATCGCCAACTGAGACGAAAGGCTGAGAGTGTGTGTCGCAGCTTAACAGAGCTTTGCCTCGCATTGGGCGAGGACGCTACCCAGACACGTATACCGCGGCAGTCAATTGAAGTCCCACCACCTGCTCAGATTGACGCGCCCACTACACCGACGATTGGCAAAAGCTTTAGTGGCTTTTCTCAACGTCGACAGAGCATTGGGAGAAACGATCAGAGTGCCGCCAAGGAACATCTTACCAGCCCCAGGACTCTGTCCAAATTTGAAGAGAGAAGACTCAATATTCTTAATGGTAGTTCTCTACCTACTACATCACGTGTGTCCAACTCGATACCATCGACACCGATCGAGCCGATCTCGAATCGGCGTTCTTCTCTTTTGGTTTCTCGATCTCGCCGTGCTGGTACCGAAGAACCCGATGAAGGCAGGAAGTCATCGCTCCTACTAAGAACCAGAAGAGCTGGTACTGAGGAGCCTGATGAAGGCCGTAGAACATCTTTATTCGTCCGCAACCGTAGAAACACGGTCGGCGAAGAGGGCGAGGAAGAATCAAGGTTCCGAGCGCCTTCTCGAGCACCTACTGAGCTTGGCAGTACAATTCGAGTTGTGACGCAGGATCAAACGTCACAGCAGCAGCAGCAGCAATACTCACCGTCAGCTGATAGTACATCTGCCATCCCGCGCCGGCGCTTTGTTTCGTCGAACCTCGGTGTGTCTAGGCTGGCGACGCCATCAGTCAACACAGCAACACCTCCTCGAAGATACATGGAGAGACCGGCACAGCAAGACCACAGTCATAGCGCTGTCGACAAACTTGCCGAAGAGCGTGCACAACGCTACACCTCTCTTGGGCAAACAACCATGGTCAATCGGACCAGCAGTATGATCAGAAGACCCAAACGGGACAGCATTGCGTCCGCCAATCCTTCTGCAGCTGCTGGCAGCTACAGATGATGCCAATGACCAATGACTTTGATTGATTTAACGACTGTACAACTACCTATACATTACGATTCGAGCGCCGGACGTTGCTATTTATATACTTTTATGTTTGTACGGGAAACATCTTATTCTTATTCCCTCCATTGATTCCCATCCAGCTCGGCCGAATGATTCATGGCGATTGTTGGGGACGACAAATTACGTTGTCGTTCTTGTTTGACGTACATACACTGTCCATAGATAAGCTCATTTTGCTTGACAGGACAGCATCTTTGCAGGGAGGACAGTGCTATGGTGTTTGGGAGGAGGTTTGCTTTCCGAAAACGGCGCATGAGGAGCGACCATGCAAGAAACAAGACAGAGAGAGCCTGGGCTTTATATCTGTTTTGTATCGAGTTGGCAGTCGAGAAGACATCAGGATAAGCATGTGGATACCGATTTATTTTAATGTATGATGTGGCTTGGTCGCGTATGACGGCTCTTTGTTACCCTTTCTTTGACTTTGACCTTGGTGATGTCGTTGTAAGAGCCTTGAGTTGAAGACAAAGGGATACATGCCATTGACGTGGTGGCAGCACCAAAGTTTAAGCAATACCTTGATGTTAGAGTGCCTGCTGGATCTGATTCTGTTAAAAGACTCAATGGGTATGTTATTCTCGCTGCAATTGGTCTGTTGGGCTACATGGACACGGATGAAGTTGATGCAGACGTAGCACCCCTTCTAGGTAACTAACGTAGAGGCTGAGTCAGGCCGAAATGGGAGATGCGGGTGAGGCATGTCGTCCACAAGGTCGGTTGGCCCCACTGGACTCTCGCAAGAATTCACACCTTTAAGTGAGTGTCACTAATCGGAGGGACTTCGACTCATGTCTTCTATCATAACACCTAAAACATTAAAAAGAAGCATTTCCCCTCTCATCTTTTCGACTTCCATCCAACCACGTTTTCTACTTCGGAACTGTTTCACTGCACATCAACCACTTCATCACAACTTTTTTGCACAACGCAAACACGGCATCATGGCTGACGAGGCTCATTTCGATGTTGAGGGCAAGATGCAGAATAGGCCCCCAAGATCAAGAGGTGATAGGGGACGAGGGAAAGGCGGCGGCGGAGGTCATGGAAGAGAGGTGCAGGTGTCGAAGGCCTTATCCAAGCTCCTGAGACATCAAGCAGCTAATGCTGGCATTCAACTCGATGATGAAGGCTATGCGCCCTTGGATGCTGTGGTACGGGGGGATCCAAACACACCTTGAATATTCCCCCTGCGGACAAGACTTGCTGACTTTCTCATGCAGCTCGCCTGGGGCCCTTTGCGATCTTTAAAGGTCACGTTTGATGACATCCAGTCCATTGTCAATTCTAACGACAAGCAACGGTTTACACTCAAGCCCAACACCGTCAAGAACCCTTCCCTGGATACTAAATCCACCACACCGGCCGATTATCTCATCCGTGCCAACCAAGGCCACTCCATCAAGCTTGAGTCAGCAGCTCTTCTGGCGCCCATGACACTAGAGGGAGGTAACGTCCCTGAGCGTGTCCTTCACGGATCCTTCTTTTACTTTTGGCCACGCATTGTCGAGTCCGGCGGCCTCAAGCCCATGAGTCGTAATCATGTCCACTGCTCAACTGGAACGCCCGAGGAAGGCGTCGTTAGCGGGATGCGTAAGGATGCAGAGCTGATTATCGAGATAGACGTTGAAGCAAGCTTGAAGGGTGGCGTGAAGTGGTGGCTGAGTGACAATGGAGTGTTGCTGACGGAAGGCGACGAACAGGGGGTTTTGAGCACCAAGTACTTCAAGTTGGTGACAGGTCGCAAGGTTGATGTTGGGGTACTGTGGCAAGACGGTCAGTGGATTTCTGATCTACCAGCTGGGCTGAAGATAAGTCCCCCGTTTGGAAAGGGTCCTCGACAGGGTGGAGGAAGAGGAGGAGGAGGAAGGGGAGATAGACGTTGACCTCGTGGACATCAGAAGTCATCCCAAAAGCGCCTATTTCATAGACGAGATTTGATAAGGCGGCATACTAGGACTATTTTGATACACGTAACCGTCACTGGAGAAAGGATTGATTCAATGATTCAACCATCCGCTTAGTTGACTCTTCATTTTGATCAACTCGATTCGCCCTACCGCCTAGCTAGGAGCAAAAGAACTCCTAAAGACATCGGCACCCAATAATAGAATTAGCTCAGACTTGGTGCAACAAGCCTAATAAAGTTGGGCTTCTTCTTCTTCTTCTTCTTCTTCTTCTTCAGATTCATATCCATTGCGGATTTTCAGTCTCTTTGAAACCCGAACCTACATAAGCGGCAAAACCTGAAAGTGAGTCATAAAGCAGCGCTCAGGAGGTCGAGTCCATGAGGCTCGCATATTGGTCGCCTCTGTTCTTCTCTTCCTTCTCCAGCCACTCAAGCACCTTCTCCGCGACCAAAATCTCAGCTTTCTGTCTTCCCACGATCCCTTCTACAACACCCATATTCTCCGGAATCCGCCCATCATGCCTGAAAATAGGACGCCCTTTCCAGGTATCTTCTTGTTCATTGTCCTGTTCGATATGGTACTCAGGAATACCGAAGCCCATGCGCTCACCGAGACCAGCGACACGCTCACGAACGGTAGGGCCCTGAGTGGTGGCAGAAGCCAATGGAGTACTAGTTGAGACGCCGTGAGCGCCTGAACGAAGAGATGTAGCCATGGAGAGATCGCCATCCGAGTTGTCTTCCTCTATCTTGATCCTAGCATGCGCAGGAGACTCTTGTGACCCTGGAGGGGCTCTCTTGCTGCCTCGAGGTGCTGGATCTTCCATGCGGAGGTACTTGAGTGCGTGCATGGCAGCAAAGTTCTTAGCTTTTTGAACCTTTTTGAACGTCGGAACCTGTTGACCAGTCTCGTAGCCACGGCCCTCCTGGGGAAACTTGATGTTTTCAGAAGGAAGATTGCAGAAGACACGAGATCGAGGAAAAGGCATTCCGTTGACTTGTTGATTGAAGGTCTCTTGAGTGAACTGAGGAGTTGGAATTTTGTTCTGCTGACAGTACTCTGGCAAATGATCATGGTTAGGAATTTGATATTAAAGATGACGTTCACTTTTGGCGGGGAAACTCACGATTCAAATCGCCAACCCAGAAATCTTCCACTTCAATCTCATGAACAAGCTCGATGAGTTGAGAGATGGCGGCGATCTGCTGCTTGTTAAGCTGCGCCGGATGCCCCGTCTCTGCTTCTTCGGCTTTTTTCTCCTCAGCGAACTTTATGAGTTCATCCCAAGGGATACCACCACTGACAGTTGAAGGGCCGTGAAACGCCATTGTGGTTTGGGTGTGTTTTTGGCCGACGCAGTGTTTGGGTACCGAAGGTGTAGTTAGGCGGAGCGTGATGAAATGTCAAACGATGAGAGGAGAAGTTTGGGGGAGGTGAGGAGCTCGATTGATTACATGAAGCAAGGGAAGAAAGGTGGAGAGCTGGCTCTGCAATTTATAGCTGTGATTCATGACCAGGCGAGGCCTTGCGGTAAGTACCTAGTGAAGAGTGGATGGATGCCTCTTGGAATATCGCAAAAGCGAAGTACATACATACAGTAGGCTTCCAAGAAGGCCACCAGATCTCATTGGTAGAACGGCTTAGATTGACCGGCTTTAACTGCTATTTCCGAATCGATCGGGTTACTGTGCGTGTCAAATGCGCATTCAATCCGCATCATTTCGAGAAGGAAACGCTTACAATGTGATCATGGAGTTGGTGAGGTGGTGAGAGTGGCTGTGAGGGGTCTATTTTTCTGGCCAACTAGAGTGGAGGTGCGCCAATCGAAACACACAGAGGGATGACCTGACCTGAGATAGAACTAGGCTCTGAAAAACCAAACTTAACAACGCTTGATTGATTGTGTCGGTTATGCTATAGATAGGTAGGTCCATACAATGGGTTGACCCATCAGCGTCGCAGGGTATCTACCAACACCTAATGCAATATGTAAAAACTCTCTCTAGTTCAGCCACACCCTTCTAACCTCCTACCCATGGTGTATTTAATCCTCTTCAAAGAAACCACCCTCGTCGCTATCATCGTCGTCACTCTTGACGACTGGCTGCGCAGCCTGACGCTCCTGTAATCTTCGTTCTCTGCGGTTCTTTGGAGCAACAGCAGCTTTCCCCTTGACCTTGGTGAAAGGTGCAGGCTTTTCCTTCGTGGCCTGTGGTTTCGGCTGCGTCTTGAGAGCCCCGTCTGGAGTCGTTGCCTTGGGCTTTTTCTGGCGGCGCTCTGACTGTGCTTCTTCTGTAAGCTCAGTTGGCCGTCTCTCTCTTAAATTACGCAACGCGTGGGGGCCGCCCTTCATCGCCTGTTCGATATCCGACCATATTGGCGGTCGCTCTGTATGCAGTAGGCCCCTATGCTTGAGCGGTGTGTAGTCAAGCTTGTCGTCGTCTTTGTCGTCGTCTTCCTTCTCTGGCTTGGCATTGGTGTACAAGCTGATGTAGGGTTCAGCATGGGGAAAGTGTTGTGTGTACGCCTCGTCTACTTCGGCAACATGCAAGTCACGCTCCAATGCCTCGATCTCGTCCGTTTCTGTAGATTCGGTCTCTTCAATCTTTTTGCGCAGCTGTTTTGCTAACCGCGATGCCTTCTTTCGTTCTGAATCGCGACTTGTTAGCATTCTTTTGAAGCGGAGAATCACGCCCAGAAAAGATCTTACCAAAGAACCGAACCATGTGATATTTCGATATCATAGCACTTCGTAGCTTCTGGAAGCTCTTGTCTGAGACTGTTGCCTTGAGAGCGCCCAGCTCTCGCTCGAGATCATTGCGTACGTTGGCGGGAAGTTCTTGGTTTCGGTTCAGGAGTCGTTCGATAGTACGCGTTCGCTTCTTGGCCCACGTTGAAGTTCCCTCGTTCGGTCGATGCTTTGACTTGCTCGACTTGTGCTTCTTTGTACCATTGAATGATGGACGGTTACGAGGCTCGGGAGACCCAATCTCCGAATATCCCCTCTTTTGCCCCATGGTGACGATATATGGCTCGTGAGAGGATTATGAAAGGAGAAGGGGGTGGGATTGCGAGGAGAATGTTCAAAAGAGGTCCAAGGTCAGGTTGAACAATAGGTAGTTACTGAAGAATTGCATACAAAGATGGCCAACTTTTTTTTTTCCCCTACCTAACCTAACCTTACCTTACCTTAGTACCTAGGCACTTCTTAGTCCGGACTTGCAACGGTATCTTATCAGGCACGTCTCGATTCGGGGTAGCGTCGGACGCTCGGGCTTGTGGGGAAGGGAAGGTGCTCTGTGTTCCTGGGAGGCACCTGGCACAGAGGGTCATCATCTAAGCTCGACACCATCGAATCCAATACCAACGACTATCTTCTTTATATATCAAGAACGTTTTCCTTTAATTTCTATAGCATCCAAATGCCCAAAGGGGAAGCTCTGATATCAAAAATTTTCTTAAAACTTATTTTCAAGCCGTTCTCAAGAGTCTGGCCCGGACCTTGTTCGCTCGACTCATCCATCACCAGAATTCATCTCTGAGCTAGAGGCGCCGCCAACCTCTCTTCTTGAAGATTCATTCAAGATAAACTCAATTACCAGGAGGCCCAACTACTGATTGATGCTTATGTAAAAGCCCGTCACTGGGCTAATTCTCCTTCATCATGGATCGCCCTGAACCTGGGCTCGTCAAATGGTCGTCCAACCCTTCATATGATAACTTCATTCATATCAACCTGCAGCACCGCGTTGTTCAGGTCTACGAACCAACTGGTCATGCAAGAGCTGGGAAGTTCGACTACCAGAAACTCGCCCGCCACGATGACTTTCCTCCCCTCACAACCTACGATTGGTCGCCAACCAATCCCGGCCTTCTTGCCGTTGGTACGGGCAGTGGCATTGTGAATTTGCTCAGGATTGACGATGGATCTAATGCGTACGTGGAGCTGGGCCTCAAGATGTCTCGTACTTGTCAAGCCGTCGCGTTCAATACAACCGGACTATTAGCAGTTGGCCTGGACAGAGTGCGAATGGATCAATGCCTTCACATCTGGGATGTCAGTCGATTGTCTTCAATAGACAAGAACACAAAAGGTTTTCCCTCGGATGCCACAAACATTGCTGAACCAAAAACCCGCCTTGAACCTAGTGTCTCTGTGTCGAGCATCAAGTTCTTCGAAGACAGCCCTCAAACTCTTGTTGTGGGCATTAAGGCTCAGGGTCTTCGAATACATGACCTTCGAGGTAGGTTTCGCAGATGAAGAGAATTTCTTGCGCAAACTGACACATATTCAATTATTATCAGACCCTTCAAGCATTGTCACATTTCAAACAAAGTGCAATAACAATCTAACAATCGACTATGCTGATCAGAATTATTTTGCTTCTTCCGCCCTGGACCACCCTGGAGTAATGATCTGGGACCGTCGAGCGACATCTCGACCCGTGGCTTCTCATGCATACATGCAAGCAATTGAGGAGGATGAACTTCCGTGGGGTGGAGCATTGCGTCTTGACCGAGTCATCGAGACTGATTCTGACCCTTTCTTGGCCGATGGAAAGTATTCCCTTGTTCGGTCACTTCGATATTGCCGTGATCATCGTGGTTTGCTTGCTGTGCTATCTCGTACGGGACAGCTCAAGGTCTTGAACACCAATAAAGAGGCCCCATCTTCTGGGTCTAGCAACCCGGAACTTCTCCAAGTTCAAAAATCTTATGAGATGGATGTTTCATATGTCGAAACATCAAGGAAGAATGATCGCATTGTTGCTTTTGACTGGGTGACATTGAGCTCACCCGTCCTTCGTCCACGGCTCCTCGTTTTACGAGCCAATGGAAACTTTGAAATCCTAGAACAGCCATCGCAAACATCAGATCATGTTTACAAACTTGTACCATGGAAAGCACCGCATCGCGGTCTCGAAGGTAATTCAAGCCGATCCCCGTTGGTTTGGACATGTCTAACCCCGCATAGAGGGCGCCCCATACCACAGCGTGATGCAGTTTGAGCCATCCCAAGCTCCTGACATGCTAGGACCTCTTCTTATCGAAGAAGCTTTGTCAGAAGTGCCATTATTCGGACCAGAGAGTGCAAATGTCCGGGCAGATACGGAGGCCTTACTGAAGGCAAATAACATGACTTCAGTGGTTATAGAGGACATTGGGGCAACCACGAGGCCACTTCCTGAAGCCTTTCACAAAGCCTCCACCGTTGCAGCTAAGATAAGAGCCCTGCGCGCCTTCGTAAGAGACGAGTTCCAAGCTCCAAAAGGTATAAAGCCACGTGCTGGAGACACAAAGATCGTCGAAAGCGAGACCAGTGAGATGTCCCTAGCATCCGATAGCTTGGGCTCATGCCGAGAAATCCACGACGCATTGTTGGCTTCACTAGCTGAGGCTGAAGGTCTCCCCCGAGAAGCACAGAACGTACTTGATCACAATATGTTGTTACGTGCTAAAGAGAAATACCTATTCGACGCAGTAGCAAACAGAGACATTGTGGCCGACGATCCGTGGGTGAAATATATATGGGACTGGGTGGCGAGTAAGTATCCGGACATTACTCTTCTTCACGGCATACTAACATCTTGAAGCTGCTGAGGATAACGCTGATGATGGAGGCATGATACTCTCAAATATTGACCTCAGCTACGTCGGTGTTCACTCAATATGGACAAATAATCTTGGTGAATAACAATAAGCGGAAATGGCCCAGACCCCAGCTGACCTTGCCATAGGCCGTGATCCTTCTACTCGACTACCTCCTGGCGCAACGCCTCCTGATCGTGCAACATGGGAACGTACCATTGCAAGTTTCGGCAAAAAAAACCATCTTCCCAAGTTCAACGGAGCAGCTACCAAGTGGCCAGCGCATCGTCAGCTATGCCTCGAAATCTGCGGCTGGGGTGATTCTGAAAAGCATGATCCAAAAGGCCGCAATCGAAAGGCAGATCCCGAGTACCCCACCACCATTCATACCATGGCCGCAGCTCGTGCTTTATTTACAGGGGATCATAAGGAAGCCATACAGATCCTTAAGAAAGCCAGCACTGCGCACCCTGAACTCTTGTTCGTGTCTTTGGCCCTACAGCTTATGGGCAGCGGGGACAGCACGCCTGCCAAGAACAAGGAACAGCTTGATTTTGATGAAGCTGTTGCTTCCAAAACCGACCCCTACCTCCGAGCAATATCATCGCTGATTGCTACAGGTGACTGGACGGCTATAGCCAGCCAGCTATCTCTTCCCCTTTCTGACCGAGTTTACGTTGCAATTCGCAACTTCGACGATGACCAGCTCACACAGTGGCTCAACAAGCAAATCACCTTGGCGATAGCAGACGGCGATATAGAAGGCATCGTCCTCACAGGTATCACAGAACCCATGGTTGATATTTTTGCCCGCTACATCCAAAAGTTTCATGACGTTCAGACAGCGACCCTCGTGCTGTCCATTTGTGCACCGAGATACATAGACGACATTCGCTGTCGAGCCTGGCGCAACACTTACCGTGCCCATCTTCAGCGCCATAAACTCTTCTTCCAGCGCACAAAGTTTGACGTCGAGTCAACCAAGCGTTCGAAACGGGACGGCATCCCCAAATTGAAACCACCATCACGCCAAATTGCCCTCCGCTGTGTTTTCTGCGACGCTGAGACATCACTCGCGAATAATGCCAACCAGCCGCCGCATCTTGGAGGTGCCTCTTCTGCGCAAGCAGCATCGGCTCTCGAGTCTCGAAACCCACTTCTCGCGACGAGCATCAATGCGGGTGTGAGTTGTCCCAACTGCGGTCGACACCTCCCGCGTTGTGTGGTCTGTCTCGAGATCGTGGGCGTCCCTCGTTCCGACAAGCCAGAAGAGAAGAGTGAGTCGAAGATGGCTGGTCAGTTTCCTACATTTTGCCTCCGATGCGAACATGTCTTGCATCTGGACCACGCCCGCCAGTGGTTTGCCAGACACGTTGAGTGCCCTGTACCTGAATGCCGATGCCGATGCAACTTCAGAGCGAACCCTGAGTTGAGTTATCGTTAGGATGCTCATGATCTAGACATTTAGAGTCAAAGGAGGTTGGCCCGGCCGACGGGCCAACCAAACGGGAATTGTCGCCGAACATCTCATTTACTGGATAAGATCTGTGACATATATACAGTTTAATATGAAGAGTGTGTCTAACTTGGATTGCTTATGCAGTTGAGGAAACAATATATCCTTTATCTTTCGCTTCTATCCGCAGGTTTCGCAAAATCAACAGCCAAGAAACAACTCCGTGTCCTATTTACCCCGCTCCTCGAGAATCCGGCCATTGTATCCTTCACGCCGGAGGTTCCAAAAAAGGGTTCGCCTGTCCTTCCCAGCCTAGCACCTAGTATCCAAAGTAGGTATCGTACGTTTCTTCTATCTTCGTTCGATCGCTCCGTGTCAATAATCTCTAACGCAAAAAACAAAGGGGAAATGAGAAGGCTTCGACTTTCCAAAAGGGGTATTGTAACCAAATGAGTCACCAAGTGACAGGTGAAAGGCTTCCTTTCCCGTTGACAAGGCTTGATAACGATTTATTGTTTCAATGGCTTGTAAAATTTCATGTTTTATTCTTCAACAGCAGCCTGGCACCAAGGATGCTCCAGCACCTGGTTGATATCGTAGCGTTTAGCGACATCTCGGTCCAGCATGCATCGAATGAGGTCGATACTCTCCTCGCTCAGAATATAGGGTATTCGCAGGTCACGGTCCATGATTTCATCAATACTGTAGAATGGGTTCTCCTTGTAAATAATGGTGTAAAGGAGAATACCTAATGCCCAAACGTCTTGCTCTGTGCCCCGATAAGGCTTGCCAGCGAGAACTTCAGGAGCGGCGTAATCTGGTAGCAAGTCAGCAAATTATGACATGTCTATAGGCGGGCTGAGTTACTAACCGATTGTGCCTACGAAGACGTCGAATGGACCGCTCTTGATGTATGCAGCACTCCCAAAGTCGATCAGTTTGATGTTGCCTTCTCCATCAAGGATTACATTTTCATCCTTGATGTCGCGATGTACCACGCGAGCCTTGGTGTGGAGGTGGTGGATTGCATTGGCTACTTGTACGAAAATGCTGCGGCATTCAGACTCGTCCATGTTGGTTCGGAGTTCGATGTAGTCAAAGAGATCCATGCCTGGCAGACCATGAGGAATCATCTCGATATAGTAGTTCACGTCATCCTCAAAGAATCCTTGCATCTCGACGATGTTGGGATGAAGTAGCTCAGGTTTGCGAAGGTACTCCAAGACGTGAACTTCCAGGGGCACAGTGCCCAGCTTTCGGTCTCTAGTCCACGTATCGACAAGAATACGTCGCTTGGTAACATACTTGAGCACAATCTTCTTGCCAGTTTGTTTGTGCCGGGCTAGCTTCACTTGGCCATACGCACCCTGGCCCATTTCCTCCAATATCACATAGTCGTTGATCGTTTTCTTATGGGCAGGCTCGACGACCCTGGGAACTGGAGTGGCCTCTTCAGGCTTGGGCTTTGGTTGCTGCCCCGTGATCTTAGCAGCAGCATTCATGGCGGCATCCTTTAAATGCTTGGAAAGTGAACTTGCAGCAATCAACACGTTCTTTCGGGGCCCCTCATCATCTGAAGCAATCTCAAGAGGCGTATGAGCAGGGGTCTGGCCAGGTGATGGCTGGTGGAGAGGAGTTAAAGCTCCAGCCCGGGCAGGGGTTTCGAGCCCGAGATGAGGCTGAGTGCCATGGAGATGGCGAGAATAAGTAATCCACAAAGCATACACTATTTCTGAATGGGTCACTTCGAAGGCTTCGTCTCCGGTGGCGTTGTCCTCATCGCTGCCTTCGAAGACCGTCTCGTTCATCACAACGGTCTTCTTTTCACTCTTGACTACACGCATCTGGACGTCAACCTTCAGATCGGATCCGTCTCGGTGTTTGGCGCTTAATCCTGCAGGATGGAGGAAAGCAGATGCAGCGTCAGGTCTATGTTCTTTCAAGGCCAGGAAAGCCGAAGCTTTTCTGAAACGATGTTCAGAAACAACCATACCATCGAGGAGTTGTATACCATCCTCTTCTATCAGTGACCCCAGAATGTTGTCGAATTCTGGGATTAGTGCATTTATCGACATGCCATCGGCCTTTTCGAACCCGAAGAGCGCACCGCAAAAGGCTGCGTTTGAGCTTCGGATCTTAAGCCCCTCTGGCTCTACCACGACAATTCCAGCCATGTGAGGGAACGTGGAAACACGAAGCTCTAGCTTGCCGCGGGTTTGCTCAACTGTGCAAGGCACATTGACTTGGGGTGAGTGAGGACAGGTGAAGTATCTCCGCCTTGAAACCTGCGCAAAGTCGATTTCTCCTGTGTTGGGGTCAATCCCTTGTCTGGGAATCCGTGGAACGAGTCTTGCTATATCGAATCCAGTAGGGATTGACTCGAACCCCCAGATGGGAGCAGTAGAGCCGGTGACCTGTTGAACGATGCCGTCCTCGTCCAAGGTGATGTAGGCGACGTCCTCGTGAATCTCTTCCAAAACCCATATCAATCCGACCTTCTTCTCTTTGACCCACAGACTAGCAGAACCGGTCGCACCGTTGCGTTTCTGAATGGGGACCACGTCACCGCATAGCAGCACTCCTCTAGAGGAATTCGTCTGATTATGCCCGCCGCCCCGGGTCTTGGGCGGGCTTGGGTCGCCGCTGTGAACCGTTTGTGCACGTCTTTGTATGTAACTTCGTGGCTGAGTCCTCGAATTTGGCTTGCTTAGGAGCTGGGCTGTTATTCCAGATCTCCCGTTAAGCAGTGCCGAAGCTGCTGAAGCGGCAGGCGTTGTTTGGCCCGAGGGCGTTTGGCTTTCATTAAGCTCATCATCTGCTTGCTTCAAGAGTTTTCGTTCCAACCATGACCTTCTCTCCTCCTGTACAACTTCCAAGATGCCCATCTTGCGCACCTCAGCTTTTGTAACGCCAAATACCAGACAGGCGAGATCGTTTGCTGCAATAATGGTCCATGGAGGTTTAACTTCTGTGGTAAAGATCGCCTGAGCGGCGGGTACCCAGCGGTTTGTGTGTCCATGTACAGAAGGGCCTAACTGGGTGGGGAAACTGGTCGCTGTGGCGCTGGGGAGTTGGGCCAAGGATGGCGAGTTTAATGGTTCTTGATATATGGGCTGACCACTTAAGAAAGGCTGCGAAACTGTATCTATAAGCTTATCTTGAGCCGACACGGCCGTTATATCTGTCATTGTTCGCTTGAGGCTCAGAGTCGGACGGACTGGGGTAGTTTTCGAGCCTGAAGTGCCACCTCCACTAGCAGAAGCTGTAGTTGGTTGATCCTGAACATGGACAGTCTCATAGGCTGCTGGCTCGAGTGGAATGGATCTTCTTGTTGTCCCAACCCTTGACCGTCGAGGTGGTGGCGATGTCTGGCGAGGACTGATGAGATTTGTGCTGGATGCTCGAGGGTCAAAATTCTTGTCGAAGACATTTTCCTGAACCTCAGCGGGACCGGTCAGAGGAGCCGGGGCGTAAGAATCGTCGGGGTTTGGCAAGTTTGGAGCTCTAATTAGCTGTGCCTGTGCGAGTAGGTCAAGCATATTCTGTGTCTCGACATCGCCACTTACTCTTGCCTGGGCACTTGCAAGAGCAGCCTGCGACGAGTTCATAGGAAGACCCATATGGTCCTTCATGAACTCAACGGACCGTTTGAGGGCATTTTGTCGGTTATGCAAAAAGTCCTCGGACTGATTGGCGAAAGAGAAAGAATGCAAAGACTCGGAGGGGAAGCGAGAAAGATCGTCGGAGAAGCTGGGATTCGATGGACCACCAGTGAGCGACAAGTTGCCGGTGCTGGCAGCCATCGCACTCATCGAAGTGGAACGAGACAGAGCGGCAACGGATGGGCTTCGCGAAGATGCTCGGGATCCTGGTAAAGTAGGGTTCCTGGATGGTGGGCGTGTCTGTCTAATTCGTCGAAGGCCGGACAGGCCTAAGCCATGCTCGTGATCGGTCATGATGGGAGACCTGGAGTTGATATGGTGGTCAGCAAGGAAGCAGACTGAGGGTGGGCGCCACAGTTGGGCTCCGTGACGCATGATTTCACTCAGCATACCTGGCGATAGCTTCAAGGTCAGCGGCAGCCGCCGCGGCCGCGGACGCATCCAGGGACATGCGTGCTCTGCTTCGATCTTGAGCTGAAGAGTTCCTTGCGGCAGCCAAGTTTCCCGTACTACGGTTCTTTGGCAACGAGAGGGGCATTGGCAGCTTCTCTCGTCCACGTTCATCGTCCCCAGTGTGATTTTCGGCTCCTGTGTCAAGAAACCCTGGTTAGCTGACAGGAGGACATAGACCAAGAGTGGTGGCAGGTAGCAGGTAGTACCATGATCATTTTGTCCTCCATGCATCTGTAGCATAGTTGGAGTCGGCCAAGGAGAGGCCGAAACCACAGGTCAAGTCGTGATGAAACGGTTACGAGGTCTGCTCCCAGGATGGCGGGGTTGAGCAGGAAATCTCGGTTGGCTCGATTGCCTGGAAGTCGATTGAAAACTTGGAGCCAGCCGTCAGATAGGAGAGGAATTCGCTTATACAAGAAAGAATGGATAGATGATAGAGCAAGATGCGTATGGATATAATTTGAATTATCGATATTCCAAGATTGGGCCTTGAAGGGTGACGACGGATGAGACCGTCAATGTTAAGGATGGGGATGGAGCGGTATTGCCAGGGCTATGTCTTGGCTTGTGACCCAAAACACAAAGAAAACAGCCCAGTCAGCGTGAGTCGAAGGGAATGCCGAGAGGGCGAATTGGGCGTTGCCCCGCAGGATTTAGAATATTATAGGTAAGGAAATAGATGAACGTTGGTGGTGCACGTTAAACTTTGTTACCACCAGGAGAAAGTTTGATTGTCGAGATGGGAGCTTTCAGAGGAGCCTGAGAGATTGATGTTGAGGAGCGTGAAGAAGACGGGGATTTGCGCCGTTATCATAGGCTGCTCTCAAGACTTGTGAAGTCATCAGACAATCTGATTGGCAGGGGTTGGATTGAAGCCACTGCCTGGTGATAGATACCTTTAGTGCTTGCTTGACCCTGAAAAACCCCCGAGATACAGTGGAGGTAGCATAGCGTTGGAAGCAGGGCTAAGGTACATGGTACCTACCTTACCTTAGGTAACAAGCTCAAGCTCAACCGTAGGTTGCGATACGGAGCATTTGCTGTATCCGTGATAATAAGGTACGCATTACTACCAGACAAATAACGCCAGCATCCTTTTTCTGATTTCTATGGCTTCAACAAGATTCGATTTCAGTTTAGATTGTATTACTAGATGAAAGAACGCATTTAGTGTCAGATTGTCAACAAACTAGACTATGGGTTCGCAGTTGGAGTTGTTTTCATATGAGACAATTAATTCGTTCGCCACAATCTTGCTTGTAGGTTTATTATCCCCATTCGATCCAATACAGGTCTTCAATCTCTTACTGAAACCATCAGCCATAGGTAGTTACTCATTGTAAAAGACTTCGCAATCGAGGCACATGAGGAAATAATCGAGACGTGAGAAAAATAGAAATTGAATATGACTCTGCTACGCACCAAGGGCTAAGTCAGTGGAAGAGGCATTTGAATCAAGGGGCCAGCACCTTAGAACCAAGAATACACGCCTTTTGTTACCCATGGTAACTGAGAGCCAAGATTCCAAACTTGCCCGAAGTTGAAGTTTCATTGGATCCATGCTGATTGGTAGATAGATGTTGCTCGTAGGTCTGCTATCTATAAGACAGCGAATTTGCCTCTTGATTTATGCACCAACCAAGCAGCTTTATCCAAGCAACGCCACATCAAAACGGCAGAGGAGCAAAATAAGTAAACTTGAACCTAAATGTTTCCTTTGGTTTTGATGCCCACGTGGAGAGGAATTTGATGAGAGGTGAGATATTCCCCGCAAATGGATATATATATGTCCGAATACCTTATCATCTTGCCAAGTCCGTGAGCCTCTTGAACTGAATCGGGTTCACGACAACTGCCCCCCCTAAACAAATGTGCTATGGAGAAAGAAAGAAAAAAAAAGCTGTATGTTTCTTTGTACGGTGTTCACAGTGACTAGGGTGCTAATAAACATAAGCTTATTACCTATCTGATGCTTACAGATTGCGGGCTGCTTGGATTGATTGCGATGTAAACACGGGTGTAATGGTTTCAGCGGTACTGGCTATTGTTGGCTTCGGTAATTCGAGATAATCAGCACGTAATCTGGTTCACCAGAAAAGTTCATGTCTGACCGAGTCAGACGATCAGCTCAAGAGGTCAGCCAACAGTCATGTCTTATATACGGCACACACAATACCGGGGTCTGCAACCACGCGACACTAACTGACAAGACACCGTGCATGAAAGAATACTGCATCGATTGTAATGGCTTTGATAGACGCCCTCGATATCCTATCAAGACAACGGATGATCACTGTATTGTTATCTTTCCACCTGAGACGGGCAGAAATGATACCCGGTGACCTCAATGGTGTGCTGCCAGCCCTACCAAGAGGCACATGGACGATCTGAGATATTGTGCATTTCGGCACAACCGCAGTAACCCTCGTTTAGAATAAGGTCCCAAAGTATATCATGCCGAGACATCCATCCTATAAGGTAGCGTACCTAATTCTCAACCTGATGCCTCCAAATCGCACCGATAAGAAATCGGGTGATAACAGCCCGAATAGCGCGGGGTCAGCTGTAAGTAAGGTATAGGAAGGAGTCTTGGAAGATGAGGGGCAGGGCACGCACTTCATTCTTTTCTTCCAAGGTAGTGGGGTCTTCCCCAGGCTTTTCGCGACCATTTATCCGTCTATTGCCTTCAGACGAAGCTGAAAGAGGAAGGAAACAAGACTGAGACGTTGAACCCATTAGTTAGTACTTAGGTAGGTAAGTACTAACGTTAAGGTCTAGGTAGACGAGCAAAGATGTAGAACTATTGGAAAGCCGTACAGGCTAATCTACCTTACCTATGTATGAATTTTGTTGAGCTGCCTACCTACCTACTGTGCTGTGCATGTAACTGCCTGCACATATTCCCTCAATCGCCATCCATTTGTTCTGACCGCCTTCCAGAACCAACTTAGGGACATGCGGAGAAAGCTGACTCTTCATGGTTGGTCCGGGGCAAGCAGTCAGCTCATAGAGGCTGGACCCTTGAGTCAGGGACGTTTTTGCATCGTGGGTTCGACGTGCAGTAGTCAGAGGCAAGGTACATACATACATGTGGTGAGAAACGGCGGGTAGCCCTTTGAAGTAATGATGGGTCTTTTGTGCCTCAAACTACTCTGCTACATAATGAGTTAACCAAGTTCAGACCCTGGTTGAACAGCCAGACAGCTCACCCTAGGGTTGTGACTGGATATGATATGATTGTTTCACACTCAAAGTCTTATCATGAGAAATCAATGGGCCTCAGTGTTATTTTGTAAGAAACGTCTTAATGAGAGATAAAATGTGCCACGCGGACACACGAGAGAAACTGACTTGTTTCTTGTCCCCGGGTTTGGTTTGGCTCGGGTGAGATGCATGAAGGATGGGCGAGAAGGTGGGGAGAGCTACACACCAACAAGACCCTCAAAAAGCCCCTGAAGAAAGCGACAGGGAAAAGAATAGTACGTATGTATGTAGTGCACTGTAGTGATTGGCTTGCGTTCCGGATCACCGTCCCGTTGGGTCTCTGGCAATCAGAATCCGAGCTTGTCTGACTGGGTACCTAAGCACATACGTACTGCCCAAGAGGACTTGGGTTCTTTTACTTTTCTTATGTTTGTGTTTTCGCTCTTAATACCTACCTAGTACCTAGCCTCGTGTTTGCCCTCGATGTAGTCTCAAAGTCTCATTCCAACCAGGATTCGCCGAAAGGCTACAATGTTGGCTACATCGATACAAGATACGGCGCCGAATTTCGCCATCCGGGCCACCATAGAGAGTCGCGTAAAGCCGATCACCCCGCCGTAGCCCGCACGGGCACGATAAGAAGAGGCTTTTAGCGTGACATAGCCCAGAGCCCGAGAACGAAGGGTCCTCAACGGACTAACTGCACCTAGTGTCGTGTACTATAGGTACTGTAAGGTACTGAGTGTATGGACTGTCTAGGCTGTCTAACTGTAGACGTTGGGTTGGCAGGTTGGGTTGGTACTCTAAAACTCTATGGGATCTAGACAGTATGTAGATGTAACTATTGGACTGACGGGTAATGTTCTAGAGCATCCATCTTTGGACAAAAGCCTCAACTGCCTACGAGGCACCTTATTGCTTTTCTTTACTTATTTTGTGTTCCCATCCCCTCCTCTCTCTCAACCCTTCCTTTTCCCTTATCTCTCTTCTCTGGTGGTCACCTCATACTCACAGTCATGTTCATCTCCTCACGGGCATGTACCCTGTTCTCCAACTTCAACTAAGAAACGAGACTCGATTCTATTGGAAACTTCCTTGCCGCAAGTTAGAAGCCCAGTACGACGAAACGGCCCCGCTGACCACCCCCCCACCACCCTCTCCGAATCCCCCGTTCGTCTGCTGATCCCCTTGGTTTCCCAGCAGAACATTGGACCCTGCTTATTTATTCTGCCATCCTTCTTCGCGACATTTTTTACTTTGGAACTTATTTCTTTTCTATTCTACTATTCTCCTACTTTCGTCCGTCAGTTTTGCTCCTGACTCATATTGATACACATCCTTCCTCTGCCAGCGATGAAATAAAGGACCCTGCATTAGCTGTAAGCGACCAGCGAGCAAGGCTCCAAGCCGCCCCCCACTATCGACCGACCTAGAGACAGACAGACAGATCGACCGACTTGAATCAGACAATTATCTTCAATTGTTAGCATCGAGTGTTATTCTGTCCATCTCTTTCATACGACATCTGTGATACTAGGCGTTTCGCTCTCTATACAGTACAAGAGCATACAAGCACGCTTCCCACACAATTGGAATTTCTTGTCATGGAGGTCCACGAGATAACACTGCCCGGCGCTCCGAGCCCGAGCCCGAGCCCGGGCTCAGAAGGCGTATCCACTGCGCCAGCGCCGGACATGCCGGTCAAGGGCAAAAGCCGACACCGTCTGATCCAGCGAATCCAGCGAATATCTTCAACGCCTTCATTGAGTGGTCTGCGTCGCTCCAGGTCGGTTGGAAGCCGTGGGAGTCCCTATAGCACTCGAAGCACTCTCTCGTGTGTTAGTCTTGCGGCCACTGGACCGCCTCAGACCCCCTACAGCGCCCGCTCATCGACCCCACAGCCGTCGCCTCTTGGTCTACCCAGCGCTTTGAGCTCAACCCCCCAATCTTCGGGGGAGTTTCCATTCGACACTCCTGATGGTTATTTGGCCATTCGTAAGGTCGAAAATGCAACTCCAATCACCACGCCTGGGACCGCCCCTCTCCCATCCGAGTTTCGGTCCAAGCAGGACGTACAGATCCGAACCCGACCTGGTGTAAAACCTATTCAGAAGCAACCATTCCGTTTTTGGGACAAAATGCCCAATGAGCTCCAGATTCACATATTCTCTTTCTTCCAGCCGAGAGAACTCGTCCAGGCATCTCGAGTATCCAAGGCCTTTTACAAGGCATGCTTTGACGGTCAGCTGTGGACATCCCTCGATGCTTCGGAATTTTATCGCGAGATTCCAGCCGAATCACTCGCCAGGATTATTGTTTCGGCTGGTCCTTTCATCAAGGACCTCAACCTGCGAGGCTGTGTGCAGGTCGAACACTACAAACGCACCGAGGTCATTGTAAAAGCATGCAAGAACCTCACGAACGCAACCCTGGAAGGTTGCCAAAATTTTCAGAAGAGCACGCTGCATAGCTTGCTACGTAACAACGAGAAACTTGTCAGCCTCAACCTCACGGGGTTGACTGCGGTCTCAAATACATCCTGCAAGATCATTGCCGAGTCCTGCCCTCAGCTCGAGACCTTCAATATTTCCTGGTGCGGCAGGGTAGATGCTCGAGGTGTCAAGGCAGTTGTGGAGGCTTGCCCGAGATTGAGGGATCTTCGGGCTGGTGAAGTTGGAGGATTCGACAATGTGGCCACTGCCGAGGCTATTTTCAAGACAAATAACCTGGAGAGGTTGATTCTGAGCGGGTGCGCCGAACTCAATGACGAGGCCCTCCAGATTATGATGCATGGGGTCGAGCCTGAAATCGATATCCTGTCTGAACGGCCCATTGTGCCGGCCCGCAAGCTTCGTCACCTCGACCTGAGCCGCTGTGCCCGACTCACAGATGCAGGCGTGAAGGCGATCGGTCATCTTGTGCCTGACCTTGAGGGTCTGCAGCTCTCAGGCTGCAAGCTGTTGAATGACGACGCTCTCGAGTCCATTCTCGCTACCACCCCTCGGTTGACACACCTCGAACTCGAGGACCTCGAAAACCTCACCAATTCTATCCTATCAGAGCATCTCGTCAAAGCTCCTTGTGCATCCTCGATAGAGCATCTCTCTCTTAGCTACTGCGAAAACCTGGGTGACACTGGGATGATTCCGGTTATGCAAACATGCACGAACCTTCAGAACGTCGACCTTGACAACACCCGAGTCAGCGACCTCGTCCTCGCCGAAGCAGCCGCAATGGTCATGAAACGCTCTCGGCGATCTATCGAAACGGGAACACGACCGAAACTGTCCCTTCAAATGGTCGTCTACGATTGTCAAAACGTGACCTGGACAGGTGTCCGTGAGGTGCTCTTCCGCAACACCCAAGTCAAAGCTGTATCGGGCCAACCTGGCCGTGTGAGCTACCCAACCGAGATGATCGGGCTTAAGTGCTTCTATGGCTTCCAGATGACCGTCGATGAGCATCAGAAGCGAGTTCTGCGTGGTGATCTTGCGTCCGCTGGTCGCCTAGAGAGGAAATGGGCAGACTACATGCAAGCCACAGAAGAAGCAGGCATGACAGGTGCAGGCTACCGAAGACGCAGGCGTCGAGCCAGAGAAGCCCAGGCCCTCCATTTAGACGAAGAGGATGGTGGTTTTAGTCCTACCCGCCGTCGGAGGGCACGCACCCTGGGCTCATGTGCTGTCATGTAGGCCGTGAATGCGATACACACGATACATTAAGTGAATGCACATCAATATACAGCAGAATGGTATACGAATATGTTGGGGCTTTTTTTTATTCTTCTTTTTCTCGAGGCGTCTTGGGGTTTGGCTAAATAGGTGGATATTTCTTTTGGCGGGGACTGCTCGCCTTCTTGTTCTTAACGGCGTTATGGTAGATCACGGCGTTCTCTTTTCCAAGGCGGTCCTTATGCCACGATGGTGGCATGCAATTCAGCGCACCAAGCATATTGAACGACGTTACGCATATATGTTTAGACAGTCAAATACAACGAAGGTAGATTCGAAACCAACATGTGCGGGAAGGGAACCTTGGTACGCTTCTTGAAATCTCGCGCGGAGGTTTAGAACATTTCCGTCACTATCCGTTCACCGCGATGTAATCTCCACCACCGTGAGTTCCTCGCCAGCTCGCCTTCGTCACCCCCTACGATATCCGACCACTTGAGTATGAACTCTTCCGTTGCCTCCCAACTTCTTGAGTCCCAGGGGGTTCCAGTATGTGCGCCTGCAATGCCTCCCCAACAAGTCAGGTGATTAAGTGAATCATGGAAGAACTCATCCTCATCCATTTCGTTCATCTTCTCGATGATGTTGTCCCTGATATCCTTGAAGGGAATGACATCGATGAATGGATGGTGATTAACAACAACCTGCTTCCGCGTAGGGCGGAGATCGAAATGCAGGGTCCGGGATCCACGCTGGACAGATGTGATGATAGCTTCAAGATTGGGATCCGAAACCGCGTGAGCCCTGTAGAAGGGTGAAACGGCATCATCAGAACAATACATCGATCTTGTTATCCCAAGTGAGAGGCAGTTCTCGAGCATAGCGCTGATAATGCATATGATGTCGATCTGGAGATTGTTTTTGTATGGATCTGGGATAACAGGGAGAAGGACTTCTCTGGAATGGTTGGGAATGTGAAGTGTAGGGCAACCACAGTTGAAGAACAGCACTGGTGGTGTGTACTCATCGTATATGGGGTTTTCAGAAACCCATTGGCCAAAGTCTTCGAAGATGAGGCTGGTACCCCACGTGGCTACATCCGCGGTCGACTGTGACACCGAGTTTCCAGGATCAGGATGGAGTGTTGAAGGGTTGATAGTTTCAGCATCTATGAGTATTTCATTCATAGGGGCTGAAGCAAAGCCTCCTTCTGGATCCCCCACGTGAATGAGGGACCTGTCACTGTTTTCCTGTAATGCAGCTCCCTGCTCGGCTGCCCGGCGCTCTAGCTCCTGTATGCGCTTCCGCTGCTTTTCCCCTGAAATGGATCATGTCAGCCACAAGCAGCAAAGTACCCAGGCGGCTTATTTAAAGAGACTTTGGTCCGCATCTTGGTGTAACTCACTGTATGTCTGCTGAGCTAAGCGGTTCTGTAGGCGCCTCTTCTCGAGATCACGGCGGATGACCTTCTTCTTGATGGCTGAAGGCTCCTTTTGGGTAGATTGGCCGGGATTCGTTGAGCGCTGAGAGGCGTCGGAACGTTCTTGTCCCATTATTTTCTGATTGGAAGATAGATATCACGATCCTTTTGATTGCGAGATACTGTTGAAAGAGTTGGTCGCCTCGAGTGGAGTGGAGTGAAGTGAAGGCATCGCGAGGATTCATGTAAGCCACTGGTATGTCTGATGGCTGACGTGAGCCACTTGGGCCACATCAGTGCAATCTTATTATCGCAAGTTGACTTACCCTATACGTTCCCTCCTGATCCAATCGTTTCTTCTTCAAGGTGGTTTCTGACCATCAACTGTGGGCTGTCAGGCTGTATCGTAATTGTGTACTACTACCAGTCCCCAATACAGACCTATGGGTGTGTTTCTATCCAAATTGACTAGAATAAAACATCTGTCGCTACATTTCACAAATAATGTCGTCACCTTCGGTCACGACCGACCTTTGCCTAGCTTCTTCTTGGTTAATGGTTTGTTGACAGTTTGACGGAGCCAGCCCACCAATCGTATCCTTGTTCTGGCTAAAGTCGTCAATGGGTTCGACTGGGAGGAATATCGGAAACTCTTCAACCGATAGATATTATCATGCATCTATGCGTCATGGGAAGCTAGCAATGATCAATGGCTTGCTCCGGGATTGGGCCGGACGAAATGCAGCGGATGGTAGCCTATTAGCCTGACGCTAAACTGATCGTCCCATCTAAATCGCTGAAGAATCGTATTCAAACCCTCCGACATCTGGACTTTTGGACGGCTTATTATAAATTTTCCCGTTCATACCATCACAAGCTCTCATTCCACCGAGAACTGGTTGTTCCGTGGCGTCAACGGCTCCGACCTCTCGGCCGGGCCGGTCTTGGATGGCTGAACGGGAATGTGGGGCCGGGCATGTGGCCTATGTACATACCGAGCGCCGAGGTCCCGAGGTCATCAATGGGTCCATACCTAGCTCGAACTTCACAACTTCGTGACGGAGGACTCACAACGAGGCCTAACACCATCCGCTACATAAGATACCTAATATAGGGAAGTTGTTAGCAAGGAAAATGCCCCTAGAGGTCATATATGTCACTCGTCACGGAGTAAGTTCGCCATAGATTTCTTCGTCCCGGTATTGATGAACTGGCCCCGAGTATAGTTCCGTTCTGGATGGAGTGTCGACCCTCTCACTGGCGTGTACACTGGGTTCATACGATCGCCAACAGGAATCCCCGCGGACCCGGCCTTGACGTCTCATGGGGTCTCACAATCAAAAGAGATGGGCAAACATCTCATGACCCTGGATCCTCCCATCGATGCTGTATACTCAAGCCCGTATTATCGATGTCTGCAAACGATAACACCATTCGTTGAGCTCAAACAGCAGCAGCTCAACGACCAACCAGGCATTCGAGGCTCTGCGGCGGCCAGAATACGCCCAGAACATGGAATAGGCGAGTTCTTTGGGGCAGCACCTTTCGACCATCCAACCCCCGCCGCCCCCAAGCGACTCAAGGAGCTATTTCCAGCATTCGATGAGGACTACTCGTCTGCAATAACGCCCTCCAGAAAAGGCGAAACGATCAGTGACCTGTATGGGCGAGTCACGGCAGCTGTACGGGCCATCATCGAGCGCTGTGACGCAGAGGGACACCGTGCTGTGGTGCTATGCACACATGCTGCGGTCGTCATAGCCCTGGGCCGTATCCTTACAGGACGTATCCCCAAGGCTGTCGAGGAAGAGGATTTCCACGCCTTTACGTGTGGACTGAGCACGTACCGCCGGCAAGGCCCAGGCCTGAAGAGAACTACGATGTTGGGCCCCAGTAAGTTTGTTCGGTAGTGGATATCAAGTGACCAACATTGGCGGCGGGATATTGACAAACACATAAACACAGACGAATCTCACCCACCCACAAGCGACCTCAGCCCAGCAGGGGAGTGGCAGTGCGAAGTCGACAGCGATTGTGGTTTCTTGACGTCTGGAGAGGAGCGAGGCTGGCAAGTCAACAATACCCTCCAGTCTCGCGACAAATACCGAATTAGTTATAGGCTGACCCAGGACGCAGGAAATTTTCGGGCGATGAATCGTTCCCAGGAACCGGCACCATGTCACAAGAAGGTATTGAGTCCAAATTATAGTGCCACTCATACGAGCAGCGTACCACTATACAGCCGAGTAATGATAGCTCTATAACTTCAGGTCGTGAACTGGCAGATGACGGATTTGTTCTGAGTCTACGGTTCCAACAATGTACCAGATATAGAACTCTGGAATACAAAAAAAAAAAAAAAAAACTTAATTCGTGACGCTCGTATCATACAAAAGTCAGGGTCCCAGTGCTAAACCCCAAGAGTTGATTTCTACCGAATACACCCTCGGAAACAAG
Organism: Fusarium tjaetaba; assembly: GCF_013396195.1. Taxonomy (NCBI): domain Eukaryota; kingdom Fungi; phylum Ascomycota; class Sordariomycetes; order Hypocreales; family Nectriaceae; genus Fusarium; species Fusarium tjaetaba. The sequence continues at coordinate 45,318 of NW_023501211.1, forward strand.
CAATGACCAGAGCACGCCCGATGCAACAGCACGTGTTCAATCTGAATTGCGTTGGTTGTATTCCCGTCCCGTTGAGGATGCATGTGTACTTATGAATGAGGCTACATACAAGACTTCTTTCTATGTTTGAACCCCTGCTGCCCTGGTACTAGGTTCAACGTGCCTGCATCGCATCTACGTGCAGTAGCCAGCTGGGATTGGATTGTATAACAGCACAACGGATTTCTTTTCTGTAGCTAGATACTTTGGGTCCCGTTGCAAACGACACATGAGACAGTTCAGTGTTCTGTGACTCGGTGACGACATGTCGGCAATTGAAAAGAATCAACGAGTCAATCAAATTGAGTCAATCGCAAAGCCCCCTTACATTGAGGTCAAGAAAAATCTGAAGGTACTGTACTGTAGGCATCAAGATGTAGGCCAGACCCAAGATAAGAGGTGACAATACCCCCATAATGGATCATTCGACCCTTGTTCTGCTGAGCCGTTAGGTCAACCATCTTCGGAGACGAACATGTTGGGTAATGAGTTGCGTCACTAGAAAATACCTGGTAGGCATTCGTGAGTAGGCTACGTACCTAGGTAGCAGCAGTACAAGGGTCATCATCTGAGCGATTGCTCCTTTCAAGAATGGAGCTAGGAACACTGATCCTCAGCTCACGTCGTCTCGATTAGCGTTTTGACTATAAACAACTAACAAGATCCCTTTAGCAAATAAGAAGCTGGTGTTGACGAAACATTCAACGGCCCGTGTCATCCGTGTATCGCTCACATGCGAACTTGTGGAGAAGAGCAAGGATAGACTGGAGGAAGACTGACAAGGGCTCGGTCCGGGAACACGAAGCAACGATATAGACTATGCGATGCATGTTTTATTACGAGGTTCACAGCAATGATATGCCTTGCATGTTGTGAGATTTTCTCCATCTACACAGGGCAAGCAAGGAGGCTGGTTAGGACCTCGGGTATAAGATCCGAGAGACGGCGTTGCAGACGTGCCCAATAATATATGCAGATATCCTTCTCATGATAGTTTAACATGGCGATGGAGTCAGGTGGTTAGGAGTCAAGAGCCAAGAGACAGACCCGGACATGAACCATATCATATGGATGATCAAAATATACTAAAGGAAACACAATCTCTGAGTATGATCAACTAATGGACGAGAGGAACCCACACAGGTTCCATGCCCAGACCTCCACTACCTGCTACTCCACCCAATTGACACACAACACTGTATGTAGTGTAGGCACCTAATAGATGTAAAGGTGGAGAGAGTGGAGAGGGGCCTTGAGGAGAAAAGAGGGAAGATGATAATTACATACTAGTTCAACTGATCGGTTCAATTATGAAGTCAGGATATTTTCATGATACATAGATTTGGAGGCGTCCGATCGCCTCGAGCTTGTGGGTCTATAGAAAGATGAGACGCTTAATAAGTTGGGTAAGGACCTCGTTAATCTAACGGCCGAGCCTCAGATATCTTAGGTACCTAGGTTTGGTAGGTAGGTAGGTAGGTAGGCAGGCACCTACAACCTCCCTGTAGTATTTCAAGATCGACGTTAGGTACTAGGTCTGTTGGTAGCGTGACAAACGCTAGACCCTTAGGTCATGTGCTTGATCTTTAGACTCAACACACCTCAAGGCAGGTGCTTTCAATAAGTAATGAGGCTCAAGTCAACTTCACCTGGTCCTGACTGATATTATGGAATGGAATGGAAGGAATGGAAGTCATGACTGCCCACGAGGGTGATACCTCAGGTTTCAGCTGAAACAGAGTCCATCTTGTCTTGGCAAGTTGGCCGATATTTCTCGTCGCCCTCATACCCTCATGATCCTTGTTGCTCATCTGTCAGCTCTCACTTTCTTCAGCTCCCGACTGCAACAAAATCTCGACACCGCCTCAAAGCAACGACAATCTTTCTGCAACGTTTACCGTGTTGGGATTCGAGAGGTGTGGCTGGCCACCCAGTGCGGAACACCCATTCAATGTGTTGGCCATGGCATTAGCAGCAAAAAGCAAATCTGTCGTCTGTTGGTTATGCAGCACATCTCCTTAAGCATCTCGTCTTAATGAGGAGTCGATGACGAACGCCTGCATGGTATTGCAGACTTGCTGGGGACTATCACAGTAGCATTAACGGGTGCCTCAGACGCTATTAGGCGCCTATGCACTGAGTTCTTCAGTCCGACCTTGTGGGAAGTTATCGATCTGACAATGCTGCTAGCTGCAAATATCCGATTCGGATATACATACTGAAGAAATTATGATTAATACAACAGACAGATCATCTATCAACTTTTGAAAAGCAAGAAAACAGTACATGTCTACGGGATCCAAACAACGATCACCAATTCATATTATATCGCCACGATCAAGATCAACAATGATGACCAGCAACAACCAACAGTGCAGCAAAGGGTAAACAAGATCATTGACCGGATCGGTTCACAATGGGTTCTGGGCTCATCTCTTCCAGGCTTGCTTCCTCAACGCTACGGCGCTCCCTCGCGCCGCCAGCCCGCGAAATAATCCTGCATCGTCATCGCCAATACAAGACACACAGCAAACGGTCGTCGCATACCTTTCAAACAAATGGCTTTGAATCTCAGACTGGACCTGCGTTGCCTGCGTAGTCTGCTGGTAATGAGTCGACTGCACCCAAGCGGAGCATGAGCTCCCACACAAGATACACATCAAATATGACAGAATACCCTGCAGAATTTGTGGCTTTCTAAACTTTGCTTCTTTTTTCTCTTTATGAAATGTACTCACCGGCGTACACCGCTGCTTGTACTGCAATCAGACTCGGACGCATCTCCTGCACACTTTTACCCTTTCATCTCGCCCGCAGCATGTATGTAAGTTTCTGGATGGCCAACGGTGCAGAATGCCTAGCACCTTATTCTTCCCGTACGAATAGCAACGGGAGCTTTCTCTCATTGGCCATGTTTCACACAAGAGCTCCCACTGGCCCCCCGAACTCATGAATTGTTTTCCCCGCTACGGCCACATAGGTACTCGTTCTTGCCTCCACCGAGTCGCTGAGCCTGCTGCGATTGGCGGCAGCCAATGGACACATTCGGTTGCCATCTGAGTCAGAAAACTATCACTGACTTCCATGCGCAAGAGAATATATGCTGGTAGCCGACACTCAATCCTGGTCAGAAGAGTGTTGCCTTTATCATAGTTGTCAACGAAGGAACTAGGTATTGGTGTCAAGTTTTTAACAACACCCCCAGCTCGACCAGAAAACAGTTGACCCACGGCTATGGTCCCAGCAGGACGGTTGAGGCTTACGCTACTGGCATTAACACCCAACCAGCACTGCACATATTAAGTTACCGAGCAAACATTTTTTTTTCTCAGTACTGTAGGTTGGTTTTGAATAGCCTGCTGCCGGCCACATTCAAAGTGGCAGCAGATTGGCCCAGATCGGAAGCACCAACACAGTGGCAACCCCCTGGCCAATATCATTCGCACATCTCTCAAGTGAGATCTTGCTAGGATCTAAACGACAGGGTTTGCCCCGGACAGTGCAAATTTGGCTTAACGCGATCTCAGAGGCTGCGTTAAATGGATCATCCCCAGTCTAGCGAGCCAGATGGGCTAGGGTGCCTTGACCATGGCCTAGCTTGTTATCCACAAAACAGCAAATGCTCACCTTGAAAAGACAGACTGTTTGATTATCGGAAGCGACAAATTTCGCGATTGGATTTTGAGATAGATTCTGGTTAGCACGTCTCCCCTTGGAAATTCCGCCTCAGCTATGGAGTAGTACTCCGTGTTCGAATTCGATCAGAGTGTGTGTGCCTCTTTTGAGGGATAGATCACTCCGCTCAACTATCCGCCCCTTGCTTCTACGCGATGCGGGTCTCCCTGGACAGGATGAGCCATCTAGGTATGTGCTGCTCTTTTTTACTCTTTGCTGCACTCTTCTTTTGACGGAAGACTGCCCATGAGATATTCTTAAGAACTCGACTTGCAGTTGGGGAATGTATAGGTGACTGTACACCCCAAGGAGGGAGTTGTTTGCCAAGCGGATAAGCCCTACGGAACCATGGTTGGTTGGATGTATCATGCATACGATACGCAGGCTTTGTTGCTCCACCAAGGATGGCAGTAGAAGCAACTTGTAATAAAAGGCATGGCAAAGCAGGACGATCATCCTAGTCGGCGGGCGAGTCCTGCACGTGCTGACAGGCTGCTCTGACGCAGCGGCGCCCTCACTCGCAGCAACGCATCCGCACGAAACTACAGTATCTTTATAACCCTGCGGCAGGTACGGATAGGATCCCGGTTGATGCTTTTGCTTCTTTGCTCCACCTTATCTCCTCTAAGCGGGGAGGGTCTTGGAGAGGCTAGAGAGGGTGTCCCCCAGAAAAGAAAGGCGTTTTGTCTAACGCCAAGTCCGACTGTTGGTAGCGTCTATCACCTCGGACAGGGGTGGCACACAGACCCCTTCATAAGTCGACACAATCACTTAATATCGTCTCGTCCTTTGATGTTGGCTTATTACCGGCGCTCAGGTACTAGACAAAAGAACGAGAGAGTTTGCGTCGGCTGAAATCAAGCGTGCCTTGGCCCTACAGACAAGAAAACCTTCAATGCATTGCGAATCGAATACAAGAGAGTCGACCCCCCTCCCATTGAGCTTTCTACATTCGAAAAGATATCGGCATTTCCAGTGGATATTCCCGGCTTTAACTCTCCCTTCTTCCTTATAGTCCCTTTACTCTCCCTTCGCCCCTTGCTTAGGTCTTGCAAACCAAGGCGTATCTAGTTTCCACTTGCATTTGCCCTCGGCCAGTCTCGAAGTTTTCAACTACCGCCAGACGCCTCCCTGATAATTCTTCAAGAGGGGACCCATTTCCACCTGAATCATAACAAACAACTCTGGATCAAAACAAAGAACCAGAACCATTTACATCGGCTCGTCTGCTTGCTGTGTGACAGTTGCCAGAAGCCTGTCGAAATGAGTATTCATCCATTCCTCAAGATGGAGGGGGCCTCTAGGAGACATTCGGCAGAAGACCCGAGCCAGGCACACACCTATCAATGTTCGACCCAACCCCAAACCCCACCATGTTCAACTTCAGGAAGCCCCAGGATCAAGTTCGAGGGTAAGTTCTGGTTTATCAGACTCAGCTCTTCAGCATAATATCCCAGACTAACAACACTAAGAGTTCACAAGCCTCCCCAGGTTACATGACGCCGTATCACCTCAAGGGAACAATGTTGTGAAGCTCCCTAGTTTGGGAGAATTTGACGAAGGAGTCGAGGCCCTCATTCGAACACATGGACCAGTGAAGACCTGGACTCCATTATCTCCGCTCCCCGGACTTTCTGGCAACTCCATGGTCCTTCAGCCTATGAGATCCATTACACAACCGCAGCCGCCATGGTCTTTCCAAACTGCTGATATTCCTAATGACTGCCCGATCTCAAGCAGAGGGAGAAACAGCGGGCATAATCGATACTCGCTTGCAGTTGATCATCCGCAGCAACTTTTGCAGGGAAACTATCGAAACCCAGACACTTACTACGGCTATGGCACTGGCAGCCCATCTCTTCAAGCACCATCAAACGCGCATTGCTATCCAAGTCCACCACCAGACGGCGAGGGTCGGCACATTAACCAAAAGTACACAACAGAGGAGGGTGACTACATCATATACGCCTGGCATGACAAGAAGATGAAGTGGCAGCGCATCAAGCAAGAATTTGCAGCTCGGTTCGGCACTACTCCTGAGCGAACGATCCAAGGTCTCCAAGCGTGGTATTACCGTATGAACCAACGCATACCTGTTTGGGATCAGGAGGGCTGGCTCTGCTTCGACAACGAAGATGACCTTGAACCTCAGCATGTCAGCATCAAGGTCCGCGAACGGGATAGTCAGGACAAACCCATGGAGCCACTGGGAATAGCTCAGCGATACCCTGAACGTGCTATCCACTACTCGTGGGTCGACGCTGAGACTAAGTTCAAGGCCCAAGACTGGGGTGCGTATTTATTACTCATTAAGACATGGAGATGAAACTGACACTTCTTATAGCTGCCAAAAGAGCTTTGCAGTACCGTGACAGGCGAGAGAGACGTAGAAGAAAGGAGCAGCGACGACTGAAGCTATGAAGAATGAAGCATGCTGGCCCCTGTGACCAAGCTTGCAGCCCGAATCAACAATCAGCGGAGATATTGATGAAAGCAGGGTGATTTCGACCACCATTACCACTGATGAAGCGAATTGTTTCCTTTTCCTATTTGGCTTGAACTCCAAGAGTTCTATATCACGCTTTTCAACGACCGAACTTCTGACGACACGACGATCATGTTCCTACCATACCCTGAAGCATGTAATTAAAATCTCCTTTGTCATACACGTACATTTATTTCGTGTTCGCTTTTCCAACCGTCGAGTGTCTTACAGACCACTCTTGGACCTGATGTATCGGCGCCATGCACAATACCGCCGGGGAAGGATAACACTGGGGGCGGGCAAAAGAAATAGCTGGTTGACATTTTGAGTTGGTGTATTTTCCATATGTTTGTACTATTAGACGAATCACGATTAAGTCCCCCAACATAATGAGACCAATGGATATAGCAGAGGCAATACTATGGTAGAATCGGCATACAAAACACCTCAGTTGCTAATACCACGCCAAGTGTATTGTATTTTTCCATGTCTTGGCACAAAGCTTCTGTATCTGAAATCTATTGTGATTCACTTGACATTTGACTAGGTATAGTAAGCTTAAGCTCAGATGTAGATGTCATGCTCTGCAAGCTTATAATCTTAAAGCCACTGCCTGCGCCCCTTTCCCCGATAAGCGGATGCCAAGAATTCAAGTCAGTTCCTTCGGCATTTCGCGTCTGCTTTGATAAAGCGAAGGCAAACATGTAGATCCCCGCAGGGTAACACCGTTCAGGCCACTAGTGCAGGGCTGAAAGGTCCTGATACCATCTCGGGCATGGCACGTGTCTCGAGGACGGTGTATCTAGACGGTGTGCAGATACAAGAAACCTTCTCTGAGCATGGTTAGATGCCAGAGCCCCGGCACCGACATGCTGCGACACATATCGTGGGGTATGCGACATAAACCTGGCGATCAAACCAGTCATTATCTCGATACTGGTGTATTTCACAATCAAACACCCTCCTCCCCCTTGGCGCGGGCAAAGAATGGACAACGTCCACCGTGTGACGGATCATCCAAGCCTATTAGGTCGACAAAAGACGACTGGCCATGCCAGATCGGGAGCTTTGCATCTATTGTTGGTGTTTGATTCGAAATGCACGGTTGGCTAGTGCGACAAATGATGAAGGTGTCATGCCTCAGGGGTACACCGTTGTGGCTTACACAAAGAAGGGACCTCTGGATAATAATGCGAGGTAGAGAAGTCCGGGGGGGTCGGCCATCCTGCATTGTCTGTTGGCTGTTGACGGCGAGGGCGTGTGAGATCTGCTTGTGGTGATCAACATGTTGGGACATGTAGATTTGTTGCTGCTGGGCTGAAAGTCTAACGCCTCAAAATCTTTAGACTAGTTTGTTGCTCTATCTAGGTGCTTCTATTGAAAGGCTTTGCTGTGCCTCATATAGGTCCTGATACGAGCCATGGTGGCATCGTCGTCACCGTCGCCGTCGAGGACCATGTCATTGTCGCTTTCGTCATAGTACATGTTGTCAAACTCTTCGTCGTCTGATGCATTTCCATTTCGATAGCCATAAGGATGGCGTCCGTATTCGTCATCTGACTCTACCTCGTCTTCTGGATAGTCAGCTGTGTAGTAGTTCTCGGCTGGCAAGTTTGATTTGTTAGTCTTGGTTCTCAGTTCTTCACGCTCGGTGGTTTTGCCCGAGACTAGCCGGTAGACTTACCATTCTCATCCTCGTCATCTTCGTCCAGGCCCTCGTCTTCATCACGCTCAGGGCCGTAGAATAGGTTGCTCTCCTCTTTTCCATCAAGAACCAACACGCCAACGTCGGTTGGTGCCACATCGACAGTCATGGCATGTGCAGGGACGCGGACGTATTCCTCAATGATCCAATCGTCGTCGTCCTCCGCCTCACTCTCACCCATATTCATGCTGACATCGTTTGGCTCCGATGTGCTTGCAGCCACTTCTGGGTGACGCTCCTGGTATCTTTTAGCTGGGGCTTTAGGCTTGAATCTGGCTACTCTTTGCTTTTCCTGTTCCATATCCTCGAGATTAGCCCCAATCTCTTTCATAACCCAGTCGTTCATGTCAGCAGTTATCTTTGATAAATCTTGGTTGTGGGGACTCATAACGGAAGTTGGGAGAGGAGACCGTGTGTTGGGGCCAGGAAGAGGAGAGTTCTGTCTGCTCCTCGCTGCTGGCTTTTTAAGTCGTCGCTCCTGTTGTGGTGGCTCCTCTGGAGGCCGCAGTTCGGACGAGGCATCCGAAGACATCTTTATGTCTTGACTTGATTGCAATTTCGGTACTGTCATAGATGCCTGGATGGTCTTCATAACCTGAGAGGCTCGTTGACTGGCTTTTGCACGACTTCGTTCGACGAAGACAGCAGGTCCGTAGCGTGCTCGCTTATTTAGGCCAGCACCTGATGGTTGCGCCGCATTAGAGGCCATCATCATCTTCCTCGATATGTGAAAGCGTCGTGGTTCGGTGCCCTGGGAGGGTTCGACTGATTTGGTGTCCGTTATAGGGGCGGCATCATCAGGGTCGACGCTCTTCTGTATTGGTGGTGTATTATCGCTTGGTCCCGAGACATGAATGACTGGCTTGGCATCACGAAGAGACAGTGATGGGTTCTCTATCGTTGGGGACTGAGGGCCGGGGTGCCTCCTTTGATAGACCCATTTACTATCACTTCGATGGCGTTTTGCGCCTTCGTCAAACTCTGGATCGAGTTAGGTTGTGCAGCAGTGAGCGCGCAGTGGAATAAGGCGTACGTAGAAAGGTCACAGGAGACTCATCGTCACGCTTGCGCTTTACGCGGATGAGTTGAGGTGGAATCGACATATTGCTGAATAGTGATTCGACGAGATGAATGAAATGCAACTCAAGAAAACAGACCAGTCTGCAGATGATGGAGTCTAGATGTACAACAGATGAAGCAGAAAAGACAAGCTTAAGTAGTTCTTATGCGGCTAGAATGACGGTTGTTTTAGAGAAAGGTTCCTTGAATGCGCAGGTTGCGTGAGTAGGTAGGTGAGCATGCATACATGTGAGAGGTTGTGTTTTCGCCGTGAACGGTGAGGTCAGAAGCTGGCAACGGTAGGTAATTTCCATTCTCAATTTTTCATCCACCTGCCGTAAGGTACCTAGGTAGTGTAGGTTAAAGGTGGGGCTACTCAGTGGGAAGAGCCGCCGAAAGAGCCTCCTGGGAGGTGGGGCCATCCTCGTTTTAGTGTCTGCGTTAGCGGAGCGAGTTATGTATCCTCCATGGTAATCTAATCGGTGGGGGTTGGTGGTTGAGCTTCATTCAGTCATTGAAGTGAAGTGAGCCGACTTAAGCTGAGAAATGCATAATAAAGAGGTTGAAAACCAGAAACAAATATAGCAGTGCCTTAGTAATACACTTGGTAATCAGGTACCTATACTAGGTAGATACACCATCTTATCACATTCCCCGTCTTGTCTCTAAAATAAAATGGCTGCTGCTCTTGAATTGGCTTTCGATAGTGCAAGGTTGAGTTGGATAGTGGCGGGGGTTTGGGGGATAAAGAATCTCCTGATGCCTACTCGGGCAGGCAGACAAGCAAGCAAGCAGCACACAAAAATCTTGAGAACTGGAGGTCCAGACCAGCGTGATGGCTTCAATTCTTGAACCCCAATCGCTTGGGCTGTTTACAGCAGAGGAAGACAGACATGCTCATAACTCGCTTCGACACCTTGAAAACGGTTGGAATGCGGGGGCGCACGGACCACCGTAGTCTACCCACAACCTAAGCGCATAAGGTAAGGTACCTTAAGTCTCACAACCTGAGTCCTGGGGCATCGTATGTACGTACTGACTACCTAAGTACCTACTAATGTATTCGCAACCCACGGGTAGTTGCTGATTTCTTCCCTGCTCCCGTTGATTGACGTGCATGAACCTCAAAGGTGATATTTTTGCCAGTGATATAATGGAAAAGAGGTCAAATTGGATCAAGAGATCAACTGCGATATAACCAATTGTCAAGGAGACGGAGAGGTATCTCGTTGCCCGTGCATCGGATCGGCGGCTATGAAATATAAAACGAGGCACCAAAGCTAATTGGTAAACTACAAGATCAGTAAAGACCTGTCGTCACTGCAGATCGTGATCAACCCCGGATTACGGCGTAGTAGCGACTAGGTCAACACCAAGCTTGGTACTGAGTTGGGCAAAGGATTATGGATTGCTGAACGCCTTTTAGTTACGGTAGATCATACGAGAGCGAGTTTCTTATATACATGGATGAGATCCAGTCACTAGCCACTTCTTTGATTACGAATTACAGTTCTCTGCCCCCTCAACTCTCGCCCATTGAGCTTAATGACGTCTATCCAGCACTTCCATGTTCTAGGGGGTACCTAATAAGTATCCTCGCCCGGTGTACGTAGATTCCATAAGGTAGTACATAGGTACTACTGAGACCAGTACCTCAACTAAGAGTGACTTGGAAAAGTCAATGCAAACTCACGTGTTTATATATTAGGCCCCAACGGCAGACTCCAACGTCTTATTCCGTTACTCTCTCTCCTTTGTCTTCTTGCCCTTGAGATTGGCCCTCGACTGTCAATTATTAGGTGCTTTGCTCCTCACAAAGACCAAAGGCATCGATCGACCTCAAAGCTCCAGCTCCAGCCCCAGCCCCAGCTCCAGATTGGTGTTGCATTGACCTTCAGCTGTCGTCATCCCGCCTCCTCCCTCCCTTCTCCTCCTCACTCATGTCTTCACCCAACTTCCATCATTAGCCTTTCTGACTTTCTTTCTTTCTTTCGTCATTCTACACCTCACCTCACCTTATCCCTAGGTAGTTTCTCTCATTTTCCTTACGTGTCGCGCTTTTTCGACCTATTGTCAATGCGCTGTGATCCTGTTATATCGATCTCTGGATCATAACCCTGTGTTGACAGAGGTACGAACATCCATCCAATCCATCCCTGTCCGTCGTTCGATTCTCGCGCGCTCCGAAATCAGAGCATCGATGCCAACTCAGTAACCTCTTAGAAACCTGCGATTTGCTTTAATCACGCCTTTGCCTCATCATTTAACTTTTCATTCGCGTATGCATTTTGACCACGCTTCTGTCTCGGCTGCGAGTTACTTACTGTATCAGTGCACTTTCGGCTCAACCCGCCCACCATGTCCTCCAAAGTGCCATGTACAATTACCTACAAGAAGCCTGGGACTTCACCTCCTGTCTTTCTTGCAGGCTCCTTTACTGACCCACAATGGCAACTTCAAGAGATGGAATATACTATTGACCAAAACGGAGACCATGCTTTTCAGTCCGAGGTTATGCTGGAACCTGATCGGGATTACCAGTTCAAGCTCCGCATAGGTCATGACAACTGGGCTCTAGCCGAGAACTATCCTACCGGTGAGTTCAGAGCCGTTCCCTATCCCGATCTGCTCCCTGATATTGAGTTCCAAAGCAACCGATGATTCCGGAAATCAGAACAATGTTATACGTGCACCTGAAAAGCCAGCTGAAGAGCAGATCGCACCCGCCGGCGTCGATACGCCAGCGATCAGTCTGAACCCTGCCAGTCAGCTCCCTTCAATATCTACAGAAGCAGAATCCGTCGGCGAGAACACGGAAGATTTCAAGGTTCCATTACTTGCACACGAGTCACCTGGTAAAGACGTCGAAGAAGAAACCGAGGACAGCGAGATACCGTTGTTGGCGCATGAAACTCTGGGCAATGAGTCCAAGGAGGAGGCAGAAGTAGAGGCATTCAAGGCACCTCTTTTGGCGCACGAAACGCTCGGAAACGATGCGAAGGAGGACTCTGAGGAAATGAAAATGCCGCTGTTTGCACACGAGTGTCTCGGTGCTTATGATTTTGGAGAAGAGCCAGGCTCGACTCCGATCGCAGTCAATAGCCCAGGCCAAAGCTCAAGGGTCAAATCGAAGCACGACGAATCTTCCGACATTGACGTCAACGACCCTACACTAGAAACCTTCCCTTCCGATCGCGGCTCAATTCTTGATGCCATTCGGACAATTCAGACTCACCTTGGAGAAGACCACACCCATCTCGAGGACATTCCTCTGTCACCTCGTGTAATCTCATCTAGAAGGACCAGTCTGGATTCTAACGATGACTTGTGTCTGTCGCCCGCGTCTTTAAGTCCTACTGTCACTAGGAGACGAGACAGCAGACCTTCTCATAGTTTCGGGCGAACTCGTTCCTTAGTATCTCTAGGCTCGATCGAAGAGGAGCCCAAGCCTGCTTCAAGCAAGCAATCCGCAGGCCCCGCCATTGTATCTCTACCGAATCCCAACTCCAAGAGCAAGCCGGTCGGGCAAAAGTCACCCCCTAGTGAGGAAGATGAAGCTGTCGTAATGAAGACCCCAGAGGTAAAACCCAGTACGAGAGCCGATGGCGAGTCAGCATCTCAAGTTAAAAGTTATGAGGCCCAGAATACCCAACACGATAAGGCGTCCAGCGCCACCACGGCTGCAGATACCCCGGCGGCTGCAATCTCCCAAGCGATCGACAGCCCATCTACCGATACGCCATCGATCGGTAAATCTGTGCGAAATGAATCGTCCAGAACCCCCGAGTCCGAAGCAGCTCAATCCTCAAAAGAGCCACAGCCAACAGCAGATCCAATTATCGGCAAAGATATCATGAAAACGGCGGCTTCAGGGGATCCTTCTAAAGCACCGCCGCGTGGCAGTGTTGTGCCTTTGTGAGTACCTACTTGACCTGCCGGAAAGAATGCTTCTTAACAATGATGCCTCAGAATCATTACGGCGGGAGCCCTCGCTGTCGCCATTGGGATAGGGTGGTGGCAGGCGGCCGACCACTAGGAGTAGTAACCTTCTAACATTGATTCTGGCTTTGGGCTGGATTGGGTAGTTTTCATAATAAAGGATAGGAAGCATCGACGATGCAGGGATAAACAGCAACTGTACGTGTACGAACCGAGGAGGATTGATAACAGAACAGGGCCATGAGCAATGGACAGTAGAAACCTATACGAGTCCTAGGAGCCACTAGGAAGCATTTCTATTTTGTCGATGCGAATATAAACCAATGAGCACGATTTATCATGTACTCTTATTGTATGTTGTCTTCGTATTGTATCCGGAGTAAGGTGAGGTACCAGTAGGTCTAATGTGGGGTGTCTATCTGCATCGGCGAAAAAGACTCCGAGGTCCGACTTCAACTGAAAAAAGAAAACTCCACCATTGATCAGTATCATATTGTCACCAAGAATATTTCTGCAACACAGTTGTTTTCATCGCATGACACCGGCAATTATGCAGCGCATAGCAACGAGCTCGGTTTGCTCGGTCTGTATTCGTTCATCTCGGCCGACTACAGTTGCACGTCCATCCCTACAAACATGCATGAGCCAGCGCCTGTCTTCGCAACATTTCAAACCTCGCCCCTCGCGCATGGTTCTCTCAGATCGAGTTGATCGACCGCCTCCGTCTCGCGATGACCGGCGCCAACGGCGTGAAGCCCCAGGCCCATTTGGAGGAATGAACAAGAAATATGCCAATATTGATCCTGGCCGGAGAGCCGGTCCGCATCGTGGGATAGGAGGAAAAGATGGCAATGGAGGAAAGGCAAGAGAGAGGGAAAACAGGAGAGGAGAGCCAAGAGACGGAGACGACCGAAAGGCGCTCAAGATGCAGAGGGCCCTGGCTACAGTCTCGTACGGAAAGCGAACCGTGATGAAGGAAAGCATGACCGACTACGAGACGTTCGATAACTTTGATCTCATCCCCTCCCTTCAAGTCGCCGTCAACGAAGAGCTCTTTAAGGGCATGACAGATATCAAACCAACCCCTGTGCAGCGACTAGCGATACCCGCTTTGCTAGGACAAAGAAGTCCAGACGACTTGAAAAGGCCAACAGAAGAGATGAGGTCATTCTTATTAGCGGCAGAGACTGGTTCCGGGAAGACTTTGGCCTATCTGTTACCGGCTATCGATGCTCTCAAGACAGCCGAAGCAGAGGACCCTGAGCTAAAGGCCTACCGTGAACGGTGGGAACTAGAGAAGCAACGACAACTGGAGGGCCATTCCAAGGGCAAGCCATTTGACGAGCCACATCCTACCATGGCTCGCCCCAAGGTTGTCGTCCTTGTGCCCACGGCGGAGCTTGCGCACCAGGTCACAAAGGTATCCAAAGCTCTATCACACGTGGCCAAGTTCAAGACAGAACTCCTCTCTTCGGATTTGAAACCCCAGCAGATTCAGCGTAACCTCTACGGACCCAGGGGAGTTGATGTCATCGTCTCGACGCCTCATCTTCTCGCATCGATTGCCGATTCAGATCCCAATATACTCTCCCGCGTATCTCATCTAATCGTCGACGAGGCAGACTCTCTTTTCGACCGAAGTTTTGCTCCAGTCACCACCAGTATTGTCGAACGAGCGCTACCCTCCATGAAACAGTTTGTCTGTTGTTCAGCCACGATTCCCCGCAAACTCAACAACTTCCTCGCCACCAACTACCCCAAGATGGTCCGAATAACCACACCCAACCTCCACGCTATCCCTCGACGTGTCCAGTTAGGTGTTGTTGACGTTTCCCGGGAACCCTACCGCAACAGGAAGGATCTCGCTTGTGCGGATGCTATCTACTCCATCGGCCGTGAGTCTGCCAGTCACGAGGGACCAGTAAAGGGCGAGGTTGATGTTCGCCGCATAATGGTTTTCGTCAACGAGCGGGAAAAGACCGAGGAATTGGCGAACTACCTCAGAGAGAAGGGAATCAATGCCGAGGCTCTCCACAGGGATACACCTGAGAAGCGCCACGGCGAAGTTCTGGAGACTTTTACTTCTCCCGCGCCTCTTAGAATCCCAACCCCGTCAATTGCCTCCAAGGCTCGATCACTGGCCAACGTGAGAGTCCTGGTTGTTACAGACTTGGCCTCAAGGGGTATTGATACCCTTGCAGTCCGTCATGTGATTCTATACGATGTCCCTCATACAACCATTGACTTTATCCACCGACTTGGTCGTGCCGGACGAATGGGTCGACGCGGTCGTGGCATTGTGCTTGTTGGCAACGACGACAGAAAGGATGTTGTCGCAGAGGTCAAGAACAGCATGTTCAGAGGACAGGCCCTGATTTAAACATCGCTATGCTGTTTCATTTTATGCATCATGTACAATGAATGGAGTAATTGGATGAATATGTAAGATTACAAGGTTATTAGGTTGGATTGAGTGTATCTACATACCTAGATGTGTCAAGGTTTTTATGAATATCTCAATAGAGGAAATGTACAATATCTAAGCATTTGATGATTTATGTGCCTAAGTACCTACCTCATAAGATCACGAAAATCGCGAATCTGTCGTACATCATCTGAATAATGCAGTTCAATTTAAGAGGCAAGCGGCTCTACCAAAGCATTCTGATCGTCAAGCTTCTGTGGGTCAAAGCGCTAGGTTGTTGTTTGGTGGGCCATGGGACCAGTACGTAGTGGGTATCCGTACCTTACCCACTACTACGGAGTAGGTACCTCGTGAGGTAATAGAGTCACTCCCACTAGGTACGTACCTTCGATGTCGCGTCGCGTTTCTTTGACGTGTTTCTTCCCCATTCGCACAATATCATCATCATCATAAGGCAGGTTGGTTATTCGCATACTCTCATCCCACCCAAAACTCGACCCCCGGAATTTGTCTCGAGAAGCTCTTCTCCAAAGTCGCAAACAGTATCTCAATTACCACTTCTATTAACAACCTGCTTGCGACACATATTCCAGATCTGTCACCTCAATGCCTCGAGCTAAACGCGCGCGTCGTGCACCCGCACAATCTGCCAAGTCTCATGCACGATCACCTTCACCCGATGCAAGTGACAACCAAGTTCCCCGACCGACCCAGTCTCCCGAGAGAGGCCGTAGGAGGACGACACGATCTTCAGGTGCTTATTCAAGTGCCGTCAACGAGCAAGATGTTCTCGCGGCAAATCGGCGTCGCGACGCAGCGCTAGACAGGCTAGCCAACGAGGATCCTACTTCTACAGCCAGTAACAATGTTGAGGATGGAGATTCTGGGAGCTCAGTTGAAGCTGGAAGACGAGTGACAGCTACACCGACTCGAAGAAGGGACACGACTGGACTAGATTTAGCGGATAGCGTGTTTGGCGATCTCGACGATAGTTTTGGGCTCGAGGACGATGATACCCGACTAGGACTGCACTCAGCTGATGCATCCTCTCTCAACTTGAGCAACTTCAGGCGCAGACCACGCCAATCCAGCATTATTGGGCGCAACGACCCTCCCATTAGGCCCAGTAGCCGCGGCGGCAACACACCCAGTATCAGCTCGACACTTCACTTTGGTGCCTTCAAGCGGCGGGCACGAGAGCCGAGCATTCTGGGAACTGCACGAAAGCCTCGACCAGAAGGGAATGCCGCAGGACAGGAACCGGATTCAGCAAGCGAGGACGAGGACGGTTTTATGCCTGAAGCCGAGTCGACACCTCTGAACAACCGACGGCGGACAAAGCCCGAGACCGAGCTGGAGATCGAGGTTCCTGTCCCTCCAGAAGTCTCTGCAGGACCGAAGCACAGGAAAAGAAAGAGTGAAGATGCATTACCAAGTAGCGATCGGCCTGACAAGATGTCGCGAATTGAGAGAGATGCGGGCGAGGAATCCGAGGAAGATGCGGGACCTGCACCCCAGGTGATTTCTGATGATGCAAGCGATTCTTCACTGTCAGATCTCGATTCTCCCCTAGGACCATCTCCGGTACTTCTGGACAGGCCTGTTACTCCCATCAATAACGAGGAGCTCATGGCTCTACCTGCCAGTAGTGATTCGGAAGACGTGAACTGGCCTGATATTCATACCTTAGCTAAGCGGCGCCGAAGACCTTCCGCCACAACACCTATTCGCACTGATAGCTTGTCGGATGTCTCTTCACCTCCCTCTCTAACGCACTCTCCCAATTATGCAGAGGCATCCAAGTCCCGTGGTCGGGCTACAACTCGACGTCAGCAACCATCACCAAAGATAACAACTGCCGACTTGACGAGTCTACTTCCGAAGCGCCATTACAAGAAGCAGCGGGACCCACTAGGACTGGAAAGCGACGACGAGCATGACACATCCGGTATCGGGGAGGACGAGGATGAGCTATCGTATCTTGACGGCCGGGCTGCGCGCCGAAGACGAGGCGGACGCTCGACTAGCCGCGGAGGCGCAAGGCGACCAGGTTCGCGAGCTGGGCGCCCAACGCAGGCTCTTAAGCCCAGACAGCCAACCTCTGACAAGCAAACGGGTCGCAATGCACAGACTTACTCGCGTCGGTCATCGGACAAGGAGAATGAAAATGATGCTGGTAGTGATGAAGACGAGGATGAGCACGAAGCCAGTCGTTTCCAGCCACTACCAGACGATACTTTTGAGAACGGAAGTGGTGAGAACGCAAGCACTCCATCAGCTGATGAGCTTAAGCAAGCAGCAAGGAAGTTCAAAGAGGTTGACCGGTGGGAACTTGACTTTGAAGAGGTTACGCAGAGTTCGTCTCCACTTGCACGATGAAGCACAAGGAACGAGATGAGGGCGCTAAGTAATAGGCAAGGGAAAGGGCCGAGGCGTTTAGCGGGTTGGAGTAACTGTTTTCGAGCAAACCCTTGGGAGTTACACAAAGGCAGTTCGCTAGGCCAGGTAATTTCATGAATGTTTCTGAATGATGTCTGTTTCGGGCTCACATTTCATTGTACAGTGGGGAGGGCAAGAATGGATGCCATCTCATGGTTGGGTCAAAAGGCGAAGTGGTCTGCACGGGTGTCCAAAGAGGACTCTGATGGCTTATTGTAATCAGACAACTAAATCATTGATTTGCGAGTTTCATCCCGCTCCTTACACATTGTGTAATGTGTGATATGCCTCAACTCCAGAAACGCCGTTACTTGGTGTTCATCTTTTCCTGTCCTGATTTGCTCTCATGCACTTGGGTTGACAGCTTCTGCCCGATGCTCTACAAGCGGCAGCAGTGGAGCTAGGACGTTGGGATCTCTCAGTGCGATTGTAATGTCGTCTGGGAGTCTTCCAGACATGAGAAGTTTCTGCAGAGCCTAAGTCAGTATTGCATTATGGAAGACTGAGGTCAAACCGTTTCCATGAATCTACTCACCCTCTTAACGTTCTCGTAGGTCTCTTCTTGCGCCGAGTATTCGCGAACAACCTCATCTGTCTCAAAATCGACATAGACCCTGGTGTCACGTATTCGCAGGACAACATTATCCAGGCGCATGAACAACCGGCACAGCAAAAGCATGCGCTTCTCGTGTACTCGGACTTTGACGCTGAAGATGGATATGCCGTTGTCGTCCAGCTCACTCTCATACAGCATAACTTCGTCAAAGAACAGGATGGGGTCTCGGCGCTTCAGGAGCTCAATAGGGATCACCTTGTCGGTAGGCGCAAACTGCAAAGCCGAGGCTTCGATGCTACCAGTGTATGTCGTCGAGTAGCTCCAGTCGTAGGGCTTAACAACTTCCTTTATACCCTGTGTGGTGCCTTCTCGGGTGCTCTCCCAGTCTCGGGCATATGCAACCTTGAGCATGTGGCGATCTGTTTTGTCGACGGCGTCAAGGGCATCTGGAGTGTTGAAGTTCAGGGACCAGCCTGAAGGCACATGTTCAATTCCGACGACGTTTTCGCCAAATATCATCTCGGGCATCGGAATGCCAATCTTTTCGGTGAGTGCATCGATGGTACCGGCTTTGGAGATGGGTAGCTTGCGGGTCGAGATGCGGAATCTGCTTTGCGAGTGTGTCGTTGTGGCCGAGGCGAGCGCCTGTGGCTTAGGGAACGGTTCGTTCGGATCTGAGATATGGTTGGGCTGCATCTTTTTGGGGGGGTGGGTTCGTCTTGATGATTCCAATTTTGAAAAGACGGAGGTAGAGATGTCAGAATCGAGAGCTGGCTGGGTCGTATACGGATTGGAAGCTATGGATTGATGTTAGTCAATGGTGGGGTTGGTGGAGTAGGAGGGGTAGCAGCTAGGTACCTAGGACAAGGTACCTTAATATCTAGGTACCTCCCGCAGTAGTCTGCTACAAAATCCAGAAAAAACGATTATATATTAATCCTTATAGCATATTATTAAAATTTATAAAGCTTAATATTATATATATGTGATATCAAGCTAACTAAGTAAAAGAAAACTGCCTTAATAAGAAATACATTAGCTAATAGTTTAACAGAATAGGTAGGCATGGGGAGAAAACAGGGAGTTTGACGTATTCTACTAGTAGTTTGATTTCTTTCTTTTAACACGATCAATGGTTTGCTTTTACCGTCAGCGATCCTTGTCTCCGGTCAGTCAATTGATTGCGTCCGATAAGAGTCTGACTCACGACAATAGATACGAGCTCAATCAATCCAGGAATCCGTTCAAGTTCAGTGTGACTCTTATTGCGCAGGGTAACTTACACTTCATTTGGTCCCAAGCTCTTGTCCGTTGCTCTCTGGCATCCGCGCTAGGCCGCATACGCGATAACTTTTAGCCGGTATCGGCTGCTCCCCACCAATTTTCTCGACATTTAACAACAACTCCCACCCTTGACCTCGATAACGAAAGCAACGAACGAAAACAACACCAATCGCAAAGATCTCATCATGGCAGGGAACAAGGCAGACGCTCCAGCAGCTAACATGCTCTGGGGAGGCCGGTTCACAGGTTCGAATGCCCCGGAAAGCAAGCTTCAAAATGCTGTATACTGACTACATGGTGTTGCAGGTGCAATTGATCCTCTCATGTATAAGTACAATGCCTCCATCAACTACGACAAGGCTCTTTATAAGGAAGACATCCTTGGATCTATCGCTTTTGCCCGTGCCAACTCAAAGGCTGGCATTATTAGCCAAGACGACTTCCAGGCGATTGAGCGTGGTTTGCTCCAAGTGATGGAGGAATGGAAGCAAGGAACTTTCACCATCATGCCGAACGACGAAGACGTGAGACGCTACTTGATTTTACTCGATATCTAGAAGCTAACATAATGGGCCAGATCCACACCGCAAATGAACGTCGCCTAGGAGAGGTTATCGGCAAGGATATCGCGGGTAGGCTGCACACGGGGCGCAGTCGCAACGAGCAGGTTGTCTGCGATATGCGCATGTGGCTACGCGATCGAATCCGCGAAATCGACACTCAACTTGTCGCATTTCTCAAGGTCATTATCGCGCGCGCCGAGTCTGAGATGTAAGTCCAGCCCCATCTCTGGCCGGAATCACCGCCTTACTGACTGGCAACCGCAGCGACTACATCATGCCAGGATACACCCATCTTCAGCGCGCCCAACCCGTCAGGTATATCAGCACGCCCTTCCATTTCACTCCCAAATACTCATATTATTTATTAATTCAGGTGGGCCCAATGGCTGATGGCGCATGCCGCTTCGTTCAAGCAAGATCTCGAGCGACTCCGCCAAGTTTTCGAAAGAGTCAACCTCAGTCCACTTGGCTGCGGCGCTCTGGCTGGCAACCCCTTTGGAATTGATCGAGACTCAATAGCTCAGGAGCTCGGCTTTAGCGGAATCACCTTAAACTCTATGAACACGAGCGCTGAAAGGGATTTTATCCTCGACTTCCTAATCTTCACGAGCGTTTTCACCAGCCACATCAGCAGGTGGGCTGAGGACCTCATTATTTACTCATCCTCTGAGTTCTCTTTCCTCCGACTGGCCGACGCATACAGTACGGGTAGTTCTCTAATGCCAAACAAACATAACCCCGATAGTTGCGAGCTTTTGCGCGGCAAGTCAGGGCGTTCTTTCGGTCAAATGGCTGGGTTGATGATGGTGAGTCTTCATATGATTGCCCCGCGTTTGCAACCAAGAGCGTATGGAGAGCAGCTACTAACACTTGGCAGACTATGAAAGGCCTGCCATATTGCTACAATAAGGATGCCCAGGAGGGATGGGAACCTATGCTCGATGCAGTTGAGACTGTGTCCGATAGTCTTGGCATAGCTAACGGGGTTATCTCCACACTGAAGGTGCGGCCTGAGCGGATGCAGGCTGCTCTAGATAAAACGATGCTAGCGACGGATGTTGCGGAGTGGCTGGTGAGGAATGGATGTCCGTTCAGAGAAGCTCACCACATCTCTGGACGTGTTGTTGCGCTGTCTGAAAACTCTGGGGTTTCGATGGACAAGCTGACACTGGAGCAACTGCAAGCTATTGATCCGCGGTTCACAGCGGGCATTGCGGAGGCATTCGAGTACGAAACGAGCGTCGAGGCGAAATCGTCAAAAGGCGGTACTAGTCGGTCAGCCGTGCTGGAGCAGATCCAGGTCGTTAAGGCTATGTTGGATTAGGGGTCTGATAGCCTGGCGCAAGATGAGTGCGTCTGGAGTAAGGGAATCTGGCACAGACATCACGAATGATATGACATGATTCACGCTGTGGAAGTAAATATGATTCAAGAGCGTGGAGTGGGGAAAAGAACACCACGTTGTTAAGAGAAACTGCAACAGGAAAACCGCCGGTCCGACCGGACAAAGGAGTAGTCTTGGTCTTGGATTGATAAATGGAAATTCTTCAATGCAGATTCCTATGAAAATGAGTTAGGGAGATACGGCAGTCAACACGCCGACATGCTGCTAATATGAAGCCAATTGCAACAAGTAGGAATCACAGCCACGAACCAGGCAAAACCCACCGACCGCAAGGGATACGGAGTCGTAGAGCTTGAGAGGGCTCTCCCCAAAGAGCACTATTCAGTGATTCGACTCTTTGCAGGCTTTTAGACGGTTCTCTATGTTGAACAGCTGCAACCCTGTCAGTATATATAAGCCTCAAATAGAGATACAATTTCCAGTAATCTCAGGTAGTGAACCGTGAATGGGAATTGGATAAAGCAAGTGAAAGTTCTATGATTAGATGCTTGCCATCAGACTGAAAAAGGATATCCAAATCCTAATGCCACCACCACTGCCTTGATTACGATTTACAACGGGAAGAGCTGATCTATCAAGCAGCACACGTAAACATCTGTGTGTAGCTAACTGCCTCAAGATTGGCCAAGAACACCTGGTAATGTACCTACCTATATCATGACACGCACATCAAACTCTGTGATACATTCCATGGCAAGCAGTCTGCTGTCCTTTGCAACCAGTGATCGTTCGTGAGCATCACTCATCAGACAACCAGCGAGAATCGCCTCCTTCATATGAAATCTATGACAACCATAGCTTTACAGAACCCAGGACCACTTTCAATTGCTTCTGTGGTTGCCTTTATGAAATGCATTCTACAGCTCTACAGGACGCCCATATCGACACTCGATAGTGCACCAAGTCTGAGACCAACTGTTTCACACACATACATGATCGAAAAGAACACAATCAGTATTTTCTTTTCTGCACTGGACTATAAGAGAGGTTGCAACAGGCGAGTTGAGGTTCGGGTCGAGAACTATCCCGCCACTGATAGACTTACACGCCAAGAGACCGGTTCACCCCCCCTCGTCGCTACATCCTTCGCCCGCCGTTTACCTGTGCACTCTGTCTTCAAAGCTCTATTCGTTACCAGGTACACTCTCTGACTACTTATACAATATAAGATTGAAGCACACGGAGACAAGATGGTTCTCAATACCGTTTACTGGAGCCTTGCTTCGTCAGATCACTCTTCCTTTCCTCGTCGACCACTTCCGTCCGTTGGCCCGTCACTGTAATCACACGAAGCCCGTGTTCGTCTTTCTCTCACAGAGCTTCCGAGCTCCTCCGGACTAGATCCCTCTCCAAGTGAGTTTCGTTTGTCAGAGATGTCGGCTTCTACGACGATAGGCACAATCGATTCCAGAGCTTGAAAGACAATAAAGCTCACATGTAACAAATCGAAGTCCATGCTATAGATGCTCGCCTGCGATCTTGGGCTTCCGAAGACCATAATCACTGTCTAAATACCCGCGAATGCTACAGCGTCAGTTGCAAACCTTGCATGTTACGGTATCTGGATGAGCACGCATCTCAGGCGAGCATAGGCGATCTAACAGATCCAACAACAAAAGTCAAAGATGTGTCTCAAAGACCAGATAGCACTGATCTGGGCACATCCAACAGCCTGTCACACAATGCCATTACTGAGGGTCGAATACGACATGTAAAGCATGGATGCCTGCAAAACGTTATGAACGTATTCTCAACCTGTCCACCTGGCCTCATCGTGGGTCTGGTGTTTGAGCAACCCTCGAAATATGGATATGATGAACTTCAAAAAGGTTACCTCGCTTGGCGCATAACATGGCACACATTCAAAGTCAATACAAACCCCAGGTCTCCTGAAGACACAAAGCCTATCTTGAGAAGCATTGCCTCCAGGAGCTGACCAAAGATGAATATGTGGGGAGACATTATAAACGATTAAACCCTCGTATTATGGATCTTTGACTAAAGAGGATCTCATGGACCTCTATAACCTTGAAGATCAGGCCATCAAGTACTTGATATCTCACCGTCTCCACTGGGGCAAGGAGATCGATGTTATACAAGATTTTGCTGGCCTGAGACTGTCTGTCCTTGGTCAAGAATCCATCTCGGAACTAAGAGACATCATTCATACTGTCAAGGCCGACCTCATGAGACTGGTCATCGCTGAGCTCGAGCTCCCAGAAACTCCCAGGAGATGGATAGAGATGAATACACTGATTTACTGTGCTAAACAGGATTTCAGGACTCTTAGGCAAGCCCTTTGCGACAAGTATAGGCAAGATACTAGCCAGCATCTGAATCGGGAGGCTACGAGACATATTGGCTGACGGAGTATGTGTTGGGGTGCTAAGTTGTATGGAAACAACATGTCTTCGTTTTCTTTCTTTGGCTCGAATGCGTTATGTGGGTGCCTGACCAGGCGTCATAATCTCTCTTTGCAATGATAAATCGTTCCAGGGATTCAGCTGACGTTTAGTCTGAGGAACGCTGTCCGAAGAATGAACAAGCTAACAGGGCTATAACTAGATCTATGGGTTTCACTTTCAGTCTTCATACTCTATTCTGGTGTATATATTCTTCATGTTTATAATATAAGACGTCTGAGACCTACCTTATCCAAGCTGTCGAGCAACCTACTATGTAATGTTAGTAAGGTTGTAAGTCGCTTTCTTGTGAATTGGACTACCTGAACTGCCAACATCTGGTACCTATGTGAAGAGAAACCACCACAATCCTAACAACTAGACAGCTATAAAAATACAGACTTTACATATATGCTAATGCAAAATTTTCTATTGCTATTTGAGTAATGCCGCAATGACGTTTAGGTATTTTCACAGCCATTTTCTTACAGCCAAGTCAGCCTAGGTGCCTACCTACCTTAAGGTACCTAAGTCAAGGGTCCCCCTATCCATTTAAACCTCCCGTCTACGGATATCCACTCCACCTCCAGTCGCCGACTGATAAGAATCCTTATCAGTTCTGCTCCATCAACTATTTTTCCTTTGCGAAGCCAAGCCATCCCGCCATTGAACAACATCAACAACACCATCAATTACCATATCCTAACGATAAAATGCGCCCTCTCACAGAAAAGGAGACCCAGACTCTGTTCGAGAAACTGGCAAATTACACTGGCGGCTCCCTCAAGAACCTGATCGCACCCCTCGACGACTCCCCGAACCCTGATCGCTATGTCTTCCGCCTAGTCCGCGATCGTGTCTTTTACGTTCGTCTCTCGATCGCCAACCTGGCTACCTCTATTGCGCGTGATAAGCTTCTCTCTCTAGGAACTTGTCTTGGTACGTCTTTGCATTGATACATGTCGCAATATTCTCTAGCTAACCTTCAAATTTTACAGGCAAGTTCACGAAGTCTGGCAAGTTCCGCCTGCACATCACAGCCCTTCCCATCATCGCCGAGCACGCCCGCTACAAGATTTGGGTCAAGGAAAACGGAACCATGCCCTTCCTATACGGCAGCAACATCGTCAAGGCGCATGTCGGTCGTTGGTCAGAGGACTGCCCCGAACACCAAGGAGTTGTTGTCTACAGCATGAACGATACACCGCTCGGATTTGGTGTCACTGCCCGCAGCACTGCCGAGGCCCGAAGATTGGATCCCACCGGTGTCACTTGTTTCAGACAGGCCGACTGTGGAGAGTACCTCCGTGACGAAGACAACTTGTTTGCGACGGGGTAGAGGGCAGTATGGTTTGCTTCGTCTGGCGTTGGGGCTATATTAATCATTCATTCTTTGGCGTTGAGAGTGAGGGCGGAAAAGAAACTTGTGGCCAAGTCAACCATGCTTGTGTTATTTGGTAGATTGGTAGATATCATCATCGTCATCGTCATCGCCATCAAAAAGCGCTGTATATGTTGAAATGTATTCGCTTACCCCATTTTGTCCATTTTCGAAGCCATCTCTTTGCCTGCCTATTCCATTACTGCACCGTTTATCTCTCGAGCTGGACTCACTGGCCTGCTGTCTCTCTTAAAGAAACCGACATGCTGTCTGTGAGCGACATACTCACTATCAGCATAGCCAAGGATCTTCTCAATCTCAACGCTCTGCTTGCCCTTGATCCGCGCGATCTCAGCGGCGGCATAGTTGACCAGAGCTCGGCCGACTTCTTCAGGAGTGCCCTCCCACATTTTGCCATCAGGCCCAGGGGTTGATCGCCGCTTGACTGCCACGAGACGCACCACCTCCTGTTGGGCAAAGTTACCCTCGACATCAATGACGCCAACCGGAAGCAGACCCGCCTTGCCAACAAGAGCCTTGTAAGCGCCTGAGTCGATGTAGAGGGTGCCGTGGGGATGAGGAGTGTGAAGCAGCCAAAAATGACGGTCCCTGATGGGATCGTTGGCGGGGATGAAGCGAGTGTGTAAGGGGGGCCAAGGGGCGCCATTTAAGTTGGAGAGCGTCAGAGCTGATGCCGATCGTGACAAGCCTTCAGCACGCTCGTCGGGACTGGGGGGAGTGTTCCCTTTTTGTATTGACTGTAGATACTGCACAATGTTGAGCACGTTTCCCGGGTTAGAAGACCTCGTAATGACAGTCGTGACTCCAGCGGAAGTGCCCAGCCTAGCAGCAATAATCTTGGTGCTCATGCCTCCTGTCCCAAGGGACGAACCAGCACTGGATACTGCTCGAGAGTTAGTTTCCGGTGAGACAAGCCCGCGCCTGAAGATGAAATTTACCGTCAGCCTGTAGTGCAGCGATGTCTTCGACCACCTCGATAGGCTTAGCATCCGGGTTGGTTCTGGGGTTCTTGTCATAGAGACAGTCAACGTCCGTCATCAAGAACAGCATATCAGCGTGTATCATAGCGGCAGTGATGGCGGAGAGAGTATCATTGTCGCCAAACTTGATTTCGGAAACGGCAAGAGTGTCGTTTTCGTTAACAATGGGGATTACACCTTGTTCCAAAAGGGCATGGAAGGTGTTTTGGGCGTTAAAGTATCTCGTTCGCTGCGACACATATTTTTTTTAGTTCACCGCTGAAGATTCAAGACAGAAGAGTTGGACACACGTCTGCAATATCGTTTCGTGTAAGGAGGATCTGAGCAATTGGCTGCCTGAGGTGGGTGAACAGACTATCCCACAGACTCATGAGGCGGCATTGGCCGATCGCTGCAAGAGCCTGTAGACGTTGACGTTAGTCACTTGATTACAGATGGTCAATAGAGACATTCGGTTCCAACCTGTAGCTGTGCGAGATGCTTAGGTCGCTTCTCGACGTCCATACGCCGGAGACCAACACCGATAGCGCCGGACGAAACAATGACCACCCTGTGACCATCTTTGCGAAGCTTCACAGCCGTATCAACAATGAGAGTCAGAATCGGAAGAAGTGGTTCGTGAGTCTTCTCATCGACAATGGAGCTTGTTCCTGTGATGAAGGCCGAGTGTTAGTGGGGGATGAGTCAAGCTTGGTGTTGAGCCGTAAAGTAAACTCACCAAGCTTGATGACGATGGTCAGAGACTTTGTCCCGTTGCCTCTCATGACTACGAGGTTTAAGAAAAAGGAAAACAAGTCAGTTTAATGCCGCTTTTGGGGGTATGATGCAACGCCTGTAAGAAACACTGGCAGTTTCACATGGGTGTCTCTACACACTGCACGTGTGAAGAAGCGTATAAGGTAGGGAGGTAGTGTATATATATAGGTACATATATATATATCAAGACAGACTTGACTCTCCTTCCACAACACAAATCAAAAGAAGGACGGATGGATGAAGCAAAGAGAAGAGGGATTGAGAGAAATGCTTACATTGAAACATGCTTTCACTCGTCATTTTTCTCATGCGCCCTTGTCGCTCTCTCTGAGTGTGGAACCGAGGGTTGAACAGGATAGGTAGGATGGGATGGTATGAGATGGGATGTGAGTGGGAGTGTCAGGATGTTTGGAGCTGGAGCTGGGCAAACGTTGGGCGAGAGTCGAATTGATTGGACTGTGCTCCTGCGCCCTTGTTGAAGAGTTCCCCAGACCCCGATGTCGCCCGGGAAAGCATCACGAATAGGGTCATTTGTTCGGAAAACTGATCCAATCAGCCTCTTCACCGCCTGGCCGAATCGGGCTGTCCGGGTCCGTGGCAGAATTTGCACTCAGTGGAGGGAGGCTCCTGGAGTAAGGTAACCTAAAGTAAAGCTAAGGCCAGGCCAGCTAAACTAAAGCCTCCACTGCCTTGTGAGAAGAAGCCCAGGTCAAGAGAGATCGATCACCTTGAGATTCTGAGTCTTACGCCGAATGCCGAATTCACTCGCCGAAGCCACAGCATACTAATTCGGACTCAGTTGGCATAGGAGATTACACACACGCGCCTTTTCAGAATGTCATCTGACTCTACACCTCCCCCAGGTGTCCCCGCTGGAACGCCAAGTGCTTCAAATGCAGAAATCAAGAACGACCCTGCAAAAACAGGGTTTTCTCCAGAGATCTCATGGTGGATGAACTACTTCAAGATGCTCTCGGGCCAAATGACACCCGAGGGCAAATTCTTCTTCCGAGAGTACACAACGGAAATCGAGGAAGAAAAAGACTGCAAAGCTTGTGAGAGAGACCGCGACTGGCTCTTTACCTATTCACCCGTCGTTCGCTTCATGTCCGACAAGATTCAAGCCCTCAATGGACGAATAGACCCTTCCAATGTTCACTGCCGTCGCTGTCCCTCCTCTCTGAGGGCTGATGGCTCTGTCAACTGGCAATCTGGTGGTTTCAGCCCCAATCATGGCATCCTCATATGTGCCAACCACATCAAGAACCGAAAGCATCTCGAGGATACGCTTGCGCATGAGATGGTGCATGCCTGGGACTACGTTCGGTGGAAGAATGTCGACTTTATGGGCCAAAAGGACTTGAAGCACGCCGCATGCACAGAGGTGGGTTAAGGAAGCAAGCCGATTAATTTCCTTACAAACAAGTATGCTAACTCATGTCAAGATCCGAGCTTCAATGCTCAGTGGCGAGTGCAGATGGACAAAAGAGGCTTTTGTTCGAGGGAATTGGAGACTGACGCAGCAATTCCAAAATTGCGTCCGCAGACGAGCCATTGATTCTGTCACGGCCAGATCCACGTGCAAGGACGACGTCCAAGCAACCAACGTTGTCAACCAGGTTTGGGACTCTTGCTTTGCCGACACGAGGCCATTCGACGAGGTTTATCGATAATTGCTAGCAGTCTGCCCTGCAGATGGAAATGTGTACGATATCTAAGACGGGCGAGAGGCGCCTATAATGAAATGTATGATGCCTTTCTGCTGCGTACCACAATACTCTCAATGATACCCTTCCAACACGCTGGAGCAAATTCTTGTATTCGTTTTAATGATTGTTGGAATGACGCCACAAAAGAAAATCCCGTACTCCAACTGATGCAAACGGCCAGGTTCCGTCCTTGATTATTAGAAAGTCAGTCAATCAACTGCCGATGAACGCCTTTCAACCGTTATCCATTCATGCTATTTGTCGTTATATCATTATTGCACCTTCTCGCGGTTAGAAGCACGCTCACCCTTGACGCAGTGCTTGATGATCCAGGGGTGTTGCTGAATCTGCTCTAGAGGAATTCGCTTCTCAGGATCCAACACCAAGAGCTTCATCCATGTCAGTATGGCGATACAGAAATCTTTGGGGCTGGCTACATACCTTCTTGATGAGGTCAGTAGCCTCAGGACTGACCCATGAAGGAATCGACATGTCAGCACGAGCAATCCTTCGTTGAGTCATCACTGGCGTATCCTCGAAGGGCGCTTCACCCACGAGGAACTCATACGTCAGAACGCCCAAACTCCACAGGTCGACCTTCTCGTTGTAAAAGTTGTCAGAGGTGCCTGGCTTGATCATCTCAGGAGGGAGGTAGTCAAGAGTACCACACATGGTCTTCCTTCGGTTATTAGGAGCGTGCACACTCCATCCGAAATCCGAGATTTTGATCTCACCATGGATACCAACCAAAATGTTCTCAGGCTTGATATCCCGGTGGATGACATGCTTTCGATGCAGATAGCGCAATGCCGATGCCATCTGGGCGATGTACTGGGCTGCCTTCCACTCGGGGAACCGGCTCTCTTTTCGGAGGTGCTTGTATAGTTCACCCTTGCCAGCGAATTCAAGAATCAAGAATACTCGCTTGCTATCGTGGAAGTGGCCGTAGAGCTGAAGGATGTTGGGGTGTCTCAGGTTGCTTTGAATCTCGATCTCTCGGCGAACCTGCTTCTCAACACGACCTGCTTGCAATTCATTCTTGTGGAGGACCTTGAGGGCGCAGATGAAGCCCGTTGTTCTCTCTCGAGCAAGGTACACTCGTCCAAATTTGCCCTTGCCCAGAGGTCGGCCAATCTCGAACATGCCGAGGTGGAACTGCTTCGGGACGCCGATTTGCTCTGGCAGTGTGACTGATTTTCGTTCATCTTGAGCTTCATCCGACGTCCTTGAAGAAGATGGAAGTGCTTTTCTTGTAGGGGATGGAGGCGCGTTGTTGACTTTTCGTTGAGCAGCCTGGGATGGCAGCATCACAGCAGCGTTGGTGTTGCTGCTTTGCGACTGGAGGGCGACTTTGAAGAGGTTGGGCCGAGAGGCTCCATGTAGACTTTGTGATGTGGTAGATGAGACCATAGTCTACCTATGTCAGTGATCAAGCCATCATGGAGCGGTCACAGCAAACACACACGCATACCTTTGTCTTGCTGTAGAGCTTGGAGCCGTCGCCAAGGGGATCATTCTCATCGTTGACGGACATGCGCTCGAAGCGCGCCTCAATTGTACGGGTAGCCATTATTGAGAGCAAGGGCGGGATGGGCTGTTGATGTTAGTGAAAGACGAACGGAGAGATGATGAAGGACGATCGCGGTTTGCCTTTTTGAACGGTTTCGGTGCGGTCAGTCAGGTCGCTCGCTGGCTGGGGTTAGTATAAACATATGGTTGCCGAGCAACTGATGCCAGGGGCGGCTAGAAATCTGGGGCGAGCTTGAGATCGGACCACCACAGAAGCTGAGGGTTGTTACTCCGTACACAATTGCCTATTTTACCTTGTGAAATATTCATATCATGCATTTACTAAAATGCATTGAGACAAGACGTTGACCGGGCTGGTTTCTTCAGCCGTTGACTCGCTCGTCGTCAATGCAACGGCTGAGCTGGCAAGTTTGAGGGGGCCAATATATCTACCTAGGTACTACCTACCTAGTAGGTATGGAGGTATGTAAAGATTGAGTCAGTGCTAACTTCGCCTTCATTCAGATAACATGGGGACGAAATTTTAGTTAGGCAGACTCTTTTTTTCCTCTATCTCTTTCTCCCTCTCAGTTTTTTTTTTTCTTTTAGAGAGAGAGAGATGATGAATGTGAAGAAAATCGGCGTATATCGTAAGGAGATATCTGTGAGTTCGTCTTGAGAGATTCAGACGACTTATGCACTAAGGGGCATATCACCACACACTCAACAAGCAGCACAGCTTGTTACCATGAATGGTATTCTTATCAGAGCCAGTCAGTCGCTTCACCCAGTACTAAGGCAATTGATCGTTTTAATCAATTTCATTAAAAAAAAAAAAAGACTTTTAACGCAAAATTCATCCAATGTCATGATTCTCATGATCAAGCCGTGTCCCGGCACGTGCATTGTGACAAACAGTGCCTTAGAATGGTACCCGACCTTAGTTTACTCCGTGAATGGTAGAAATGGTATAGTACGTGGATGTGGTGGGGGTCAAATAACACCCGACGATACCAGCCAGACTTCCATATCCTCCCAAAACTGCTGCAGGTTTTAGTACATGCCTGTTACACCCACGATAGCAGAACTCCCTCTTTAGGGTCTCTAACCACCAAATTGTCGAATCAGCGCCCAGCAGATGCCAGAGAAACTCACAAAATTCCCCCACCACCCACAGCTACCTGTCCATCCATTACCTCCACTGTAGGTACCGAACAGCGAGACGAGTCTCTGGTCTGACCTAATAGCAGCCATTTTAGGCCACCTACAGAGTCGTCTTTTGTGACTCACGCCCTCCTCTGTCTCTTTACCTGACGACTTTCACAATCAGGGTGGATGAAGCCAATTCGTCCCGTATCACTATCTCCAGCCTCACTGCCAACGACAGTAAAGAAAAGCTTTTCCACAGCTTTCCCTCTATCAAGGCAACTTTATCTGTCACGTTCTGGTTCCCGGTTCCGGTTTGCGGCCTGTGCAAAACCACCCCGCACTGTCGTAGACTCCCGCACTTTTGCGACCTCACGACCCCTCAACGCCTTTCAACTGCAAACGTCGCAGAAGCGCAAAAAGGATAAGATGACTTCCGCCGCGACGACTCTCAAGGGCCAGCCCCTCGACAAGGCTGTCCTCGAATCCATCCTCCGACGCCGCATGTTTTACACCCCGTCCTTCGAAATCTACGGCGGTGTTGGTGGTTTGTTCGACTATGGCCCTCCTGGCTGCGCACTGCAGGCCGGTGTCATTGATATCTGGCGCAAGCATTTCATCCTCGAGGAGGATATGCTCGAGGTTGACTGCACTGTTCTGACCCCTCACGAGGTCCTCAAGACCAGTGGCCATGTTGACAAGTTCGCCGACTGGATGTGCAAGGACCCCAAGAACGGCGAGATTCTTCGAGCCGACCACTTTGTCGAAGCCATTCTCGAGGCCCGGCTAAACGGCGATAAGGAGGCCCGTGGCCAGAAGGTGGAGGATAAGGAGGAGGATCCCAAGAAGAAGAAGAAAAAGACAAAGACTGAAGCTGTGAAACTCGACGACGCTGTCGTCAAGGAGTACGAGGAGGTTCTCGCCAGAATCGACAACTACGGTGGCCCAGAGCTTGGCGAGCTCATCAAGAAGTACGACCTCAGAAACCCCGCCACTGGTGTTCAGCCCGCGGAGCCTGTCTCCTTCAACCTCATGTTCCAAACCTCCATTGGTCCCAGCAGCAACTACCCTGGTTACCTCCGCCCCGAGACTGCCCAGGGCCAGTTCCTGAACTTTGCCAAGCTCCTCGAGTTCAACCAATCTCAGATGCCTTTCGCCTCTGCGTCTATTGGCAAGTCCTACCGTAACGAGATCTCCCCTCGTGCCGGCCTTCTACGAGTGCGTGAGTTCCTTATGGCTGAGATTGAGCATTTCGTCGATCCTGAGGGTGGAAAGAAGCACCACCGATTCCATGAGGTTGAAGATGTTGAGCTTGTCCTCCTTGACCGTGATACGCAGCTGAGTGGCAAGACTACGACCAGAACTCTCAAGATCGGTCAGGCTGTCAAGGATGGTCTTGTTGACAACGAGACTCTGGGCTACTTTCTTGCCCGAATTCACTTGTTTTTGGAAAAGATTGGTGTGGATCTGACCAAGCTGCGGTTCCGCCAGCACATGGCCAACGAGATGGCTCATTATGCCACCGACTGCTGGGATGCTGAACTCTTCACCAGCTCCGGTTGGATTGAGTGTGTCGGCTGTGCTGACCGAAGTGCCTACGACTTGAGTGTTCACGCCAAGAAGACCGGCGCCCCTCTGGTTGTCCGCGAGCAGCGCGAGACTCCTCTTGTTATTGAGGAATGGCAAATCGACATCGAGAGGAAGAAGTTTGGCCCCCAGTTCAAGAAGGATGCCAAGACTGTCGAAAGTGCTCTCTTGGCTACATCACAAGAACAGCGAGAAAAGCTGGCCAAGGATTTGAGCGACAACGGCAGCATCACTCTCGAAGTCGCTGGTGTTGGCGACGGCAAGGTCCAGGTTAACAAGGACTCCATTGCCATCGAGTTCCGCAAGAGGGTCGAGAACACGCGCGAGTTTGTGCCCAATGTTATCGAGCCCTCGTTCGGTATTGGCCGTATTCTCTATTCTTTGATGGAGCACAGCTTCTGGACTCGTGGCACCGAGGGCGGCGACGAAGCCCGTGGTGTAAGAACAAACCCCCTGAATATGCATGATGAAATACTAACACTTCAAAGGTTCTATCTTTCCCTCCCACTGTGGCCCCTACCAAGGTTTTGCTTGTTCCCCTCTCCTCCAATACCCAGTTCAAGCCTCTCCTCAAGCAGCTGTCCCAACGTCTCCGCAGTGCTGGTATCTCCAGCCGCGTGGACGACTCTTCTGCCAGCATTGGTAAGCGATACAGCCGAAACGATGAGCTCGGCACTCCTCTCGGCATTACCATCGATTTCCAGACAGTTCAAGACGGCACTGTTACCTTGCGAGATCGTGACAGCACCAGCCAAGTCCGAGCGGAGCAGGGGAAGATCATTGATGCAATCAAGTCACTTGTGAATGGCAGTAAGACCTGGTCTCAGATTGAGAATGAGCTCCCCAAGTTTGAGGGCCAGGAGGTTGAGGTTGCTCAACGATAGAGTAGAAAAGGTTAGAAGAAATGTAATATAGATGCCGTAGTGGCTGAAGATTTATCAAAATGGTGAATGTCAAGGCAGAAGTTGGAATTCGTCAGGTTGAGTCTACGAGTCACGAGACAAAACACTGGCGCTAAGTTGAAGGGCTCAGTAATGAGTTGAGTGTCTTGAAGTTGTGAAACAACTGGTGTCTTTGACAAGGCCACTGTTGGCTGAGTATACGAATTCTCCCTTGGCTCATTTGGCTTATTCTAGAGACTGCAACATTTTATTTTGATCCTGAATGCAAAACTGGAGAAGTTGAGATTGGGTTGCAATGGCAGACTTTGGTTGCTGAAGAAAAAGGATGATAATCTCCAATCTTCAACTGTGAGGTTGGACAAGGTTCAATCAATCATGAGACGAGGTTTTACTGGAGACATGACATGGCGTTGATATTGTAATCAAGTTAAGCACCGCAACTATTATGTACTGCGACTTGATAATCGACAGTGTTGGGTAGCAAAGACCCGAACAGTCAGATGAGGTTGTTAGGAGTGTCATTTGGGATGGGCCTGGGCTCTGAGCAAGCATCGGCGGCTATTTTGCGCCACGGATAGCGGAAACTTTGTATCGATAGTCTGAGGACATGTTCTTGGCATCCGTGGCCATCATCATCATACAGTAAACTTGTGCGACTGGGGGGCTTCGGAGATTGGTATAGGACACATGATATAGGCCAAGCAGACGGAGTCTTTCGGTCTCATCATCTGCATAGGAAAGCCACAACTGATCAAAGCGTTCCTTCTGCATTTCCTAGACAGGATCATTTTATGAGGTTTCCAAGGAGTTTCTCAAGGGATCTGGCATCATGAAAGATCCAGACGTCGATGGCCGCTAGATGAGGAATGGTGGTGCGTGGCAAATGGGCGCGCTTGTAACGCAACAGACGACCTTGACACCAATAACCATGAGACAAGCAAGCCAACAGTATTCAGAACGCTAATAAAGCTTGATAGGGACCGAGATGAGGGGCAATCGTTATGTATCATGAATTGACCAGGAGTTTTAGTTTTTATGAACAATGTGATATATCTTCCAAGCTGATAGCTTAGTCCTTCTAGCTACCTTGATTGTTGAGATCATTCATTGCCTACTACCTTATCGTATATACAGTACTACCTACCTACCAACCTTGAGATGGGGCAGCCGGAAACTTCACTTTGGCCAACAGCGGCCCGTGCCATGACCGCCGCTGGTACGTGTACATACCATACGATGATATGTACTCTCTATTATGTAGGTATGGACTCAAGATTGGGTGGACATAGGTATGATCAGCACAAAGAAAGGTGGGGCATTATGGGATATTTTCATTCCCTTACTCCGTACCTACCTTACCTTAGTTATTAAGTTTATGTAGGTAGATGTAATTACGGAGTTGAAATCAACCTCAGTTACTCAAGGCAAGTAGGTAGGTAGCCGTCATTATGGAGAGACTCTCGATTACAACCTCAACTCATGCACGTTGAAAAGTCCCCCAGGTTCACCATCTTATCCAATGCAAGTAATTGGACCCTTTCACCTTCAAGAAGCAACGGGCATGCATTGGCAATCCGGAATCCAGGGGTCAAGTTCCACTACACGGAAGTCTTAGGTGCCTTACCTGAGGAAGAATTGGAGCCCAGCCTACGTAAGGAAAGAAAACTCAGGACCTCAATCCTAGATGATAAAAATACTTAAGTAACTTTATACATGATTAGGAAAATCTTAGGATATCTTTTGCTGAGTTTATTTTGACACCTTACATCAAGGTCTAATGCTTTCTTGCACCATGAGACTAAGGTATCCATCCATTGGATCCTAGGCACCTACCTTACTCTAGGTACTAGGTATGCATTTAGTGACAGTGGAGGCACTGACCACCATTGATTCTATGAATTAGTTACCTTATGTATACCTACCTACCTACCTACTAACCTAGGTATAGTAGGTAAGGTACCTAGGTAGGTAAGTTACAACGACCTAGGAGCTGGCTGCGGGCAGGTGCGTGCAACTGGAACGCCACTGGAACTTCCCCGTCACTCTTCATCTGACACTTCTGCGGCGGGAGAATATCTCAGCGCTGGGGAACTAGGGGTCATTTAATCCTTCTTCCCCACCTTTCTTCGTTTCTTCCTTCTCCTGCTCATTCTCTGTAGGTGGTCCAAACTTGGAAGGCCGCTCCCTCCCCCAAACCCACCTGGCTTTTCGTTCTCATGTACCTTATTACCTCCATACTTACCTACCTCAGTACCTACCTTATCTATCCAGTATTTCTTGTTCTCCCTCACAACGTCGAACTCGCCTGTGCTTTTTGCGGCTTCTGGTACTTCACCACCAGCTGCTCATAAAGTTAAACTTGCTTCTCGTCGCCGTCTTCCTCTCCGTTTTGCGGCTACGTGCGTTATCCATTATCCCAGCACAGTCCCGCTCGCCTACCTCCACTCCAATCTACCTTGCCTAACCCCCCGTGCTTGTCACTGACGAGCTTCCTTGTCTACCTACCTTTACTCTCAGTCTTACCCTGACCGCTGCTCCGACACGATTTCGAATACATGACCTCTCCATCCGGTCGCTGAGAAGGCCTTTTCCTGTGCCCAAGATCAATCTTTCTTTGATCTCTGTTCGGGTGCTCTCCAACATCGTCGAAACCAGACCGCCCAGAACCAACCCTGTGAGCGCTCCTGAGTTGGTTACCTCCCGTCCACCGCTCGCTATTAGATCTGGGAGCCAGCAAGCGTACGACCCGCCAAATAACCTACCTTACTTATATATCGATTTCAAACGGTCTTATTCTTTATAGCCACCATCAGATAACTCTTGCTGCGCCTCGCAGGTCAAGCAATTCAAGATGGCTCAAAACAGGTACGTTGCTTCTCCTTGGCTCGGTGATATGAGGCGCTCGCCTCATGGCAAAGAGGTGGGGTGAAGGCTCTCCTCTCTTTGAATGGCACACGCATATTGCTCCGTAAATTCATTACGTCGGCTTGATAGATTGATGTCGTGCCAATCTTGCTTCATATTTCTTGACGCTGCTGGGATCTACTTTTGAAATCTGTGGTGGCACTCTTCAAGAGGGGGTTCCTGCCTGTCAGCAACGAACAACGCGAATAAGATTGCTTCTCAACTTCAGCAACTAACGGTTCGCAGTATGTACTCGTCCGGCCAGTTTATGAACCCGGGCCCTGCGCCTCGGCCTCCCACCGATCGACCGCGTTTGAACCTAACGCCCAATGCCAACCTTCCAGGAAGCATGGCCAACATGGCTATTTCCCCCATCCGAAGTACTGCAACCTCGACGTACACCGGCTCAACCATCTCGCTTCCGATCGCCCGCCAACAGTCCAACAATACCGATGGTCTGGGTGGAGTCGCTGTCAAGAAGGAGGGTTGGGCGTCGGTCAAGGAGAGCAAGAATTTTATCCAACCCTGGAAGCAGAAGTACCTGATTCTTCGCAAAGAGTCGCTCGATTTTCACAAGACCGAGGGCGGTAAGGTTTCGTACACACTTTATCTGAGGGATGTAGTCAACGTCGGACGAGTCGAAGCCGCCGGTACCATCTTCGAGATCAAGCGCAAACCAGATGGTTCGTCTAACAGCCCCGGCGACGACGACGGTCAAACCAAAACCCTGCAAATCAAGGTAAAGAGTGACGATGACTTATATGAGTGGATCGACTTTATCTACGGCGCTTGCCCAGGCATGGGCGGAGTCAGCAACCCTACTAACTTTTCTCACGCCGTGCATGTTGGTTTCGATCCAAAGACTGGTGAATTCGTCGGTTTGCCACCGGAGTGGTCGAAACTACTCAACTCATCAGCCATCACTAAAGAAGATTATGAGCGCAACCCTCAAGCCGTCTTCGAGGTTCTGGACTTTTACACCGATCTTGCTAAAAGGGCTGAGAATCCCAATCAATATCCCAACCTGACGCCAACTCCTCCTGCCCAGAGCCAGCCCAACAAACAGCTGGGATATGGCAGTGGTGCTTCTGTGGCGCCTCCGCGACCTGCGCCGCCAGCCGCTTCTCAGCGCCCAGGTTACAACCCTTCTCCTGTCCAACCCAACCCCAATGCTCCGCGTCGCCCTGCCCGCCCTGATGAACGCCCTGCCCAGCAGGATCAGCAGCAACAGTACCAGCAGCGCCAGCAGATGCAACAGATGTCCCCTAATTATGTCTCTCAGGATGCTCTGAGAGAGGAGCAGCGTAAGAAGCAGCTGGAGGCTCAGAGACAGCGGGAGCGCGAAATTGAGGAGCAGAACAGACGCGACCTTGAAGCCTACAACGCTTCTCTTCCCAAAACCAAGGTTCCGCTTGCCCAGCAGGAAATTGGTGGTGGTTATAGCTCATCACCTTCTCCCCAGCCCAACCGGTACAATCCAACACGAGCAGCTCCACCTGCACCAAAGGCCTCGCAACAGCAGAGCAGCCTGCAGGCGCAGCGGCCTGCTCCTTCACCTCCTACCACCTCTCAGCGGCCGCCTCTAGCCTCTCAGCCTAGCTCCAGTACTTTAAGGGATCCTAGTCAGGCGCAGCGAACTCCTCGCGCCGACAACGCCGCACCTCGTTATGCCAATGGAAACCAGGCTTCACAACCTCGACAGCCGCAGCAACAGACTCAAGCATCGCGCTTACCAGCTCCCGTCAAGCCCCTGAATGTTGCGCCCAAGCCCAGTCAACCCCAGCAGCAGGTTGATGGCGTTAAGGCCGCCGAAGCTGCTCTAACTGCCAAGCCATCGCCTTCGGAGCGTAAGCAGGATGTCAGAATGTCTACTATGTCCGAAAGTGAGGTTATGGCCAAGCTTAAGGAAGCCGTTTCGAAGGACGACCCAAACATTTCCTATTCCAAGCAGAAGAAGATCGGACAGGGTGCATCAGGGTCTGTCTACGTTGCTAAGATTAAGGAGACAGCTGTGGGCATCGCCCGCGATATTCTGCGTGCCCAGGGTCCTAGGGCCCAGGTTGCCATCAAACAAATGGACCTCGCTCACCAACCTAGGAAGGAGCTCATCGTGAACGAAATCATGGTTATGAAAGACAGCCGGCACCGCAACATTGTTAACTTCTTAGATGCTTTCCTACGCAATAACAACGCGGAGCTCTGGGTCGTTATGGAATTCATGGAAGGGGGTGCTCTTACTGACGTGATTGACAACAACCCGTCCATCTCCGAGGAGCAAATCTCGACTATTTGCCACGAGGTACGTACATTGGCTCGTCCACACTGTAATTGCTGACACCCATAGACCTGCCGCGGCTTGCAGCACTTGCATTCACAGAATATTATTCATCGTGATATCAAGAGTGATAATGTTCTACTCGACGCTCGTGGAAACGTGAAAATCAGTAAGTCGATCACCATTAACATGAACAATTCCACGATGCTGACATGCCTGTAGCCGATTTTGGTTTCTGCGCCAAGCTCACGGAGACAAAATCCAAGCGAGCCACCATGGTGGGAACCCCCTATTGGATGGCCCCCGAGGTTGTCAAGCAGAAGGAATACGGTCCCAAGGTCGATATCTGGTCTTTGGGTATTATGGCGATTGAGATGATAGAGTCCGAGCCGCCATATCTTAACGAGGAACCTCTCAAAGCTCTCTACCTCATCGCAACAAATGGAACTCCTCGGCTCAAGAAGCCTGAGAAACTAAGCAAAGAACTGAAGGCATTCTTGTCTGTCTGCCTGTGCGTGGACGTCAAGAGCCGTGCCTCTGCTGATGAGCTCCTGGCTCATGACTTTTTGCGTCATGGCTGCCCATTGGCTAGCTTGGCAGATCTTCTTGCTTTCAAGAAGCACGCCAAATAAGAGGACGCACACGAGACATACATAAGGTTGGGCGCTCATGTTGCAGCTCGACATTTTGAATGAGGTACAGAAGCAAGGCGATGCATATATTCCCCCACAGATGGTGTTTTTCTCTCTTGGCGTTTACGGGCGAAAGTTCTTTGGCACCTCGCACTTGGCAAGGACATTGCGTATGTGCGGATGTCTCTACACCTACTTGGCGGCATTTAGCCACATTGTCCAAGAAGTCTCCCTCCGCGGTATCGATGATGACGACAGGCGATGAAAGCTCGGGCAAATACCCAATGTACTAGGAGTCGGGTGACATGAGGGACTGGATGAACCCTTTTTTTTTCTTAAAGAAAAGACTGAACATGGGAAGACTGTCTGCCCTAGCCATGACACAACAGTGACATTTTGAGCGCAATTGGGAACTATGAGGCGCAGCAGAGTCACTTTGAAAGAGCATAATCAAAGGGCAACGTATATAGAGAAAATATGAAATCGGGTCACAGCAATGCATGTCCTGGATGCTTCTAGATGAGTTATCATCCGGTGTAGTTGTTCAATCTGTGCTTTGTACAAAAACCCACCTGGATTCAACGATCTTTACAACAGATGAATATTTCTAACACATCCAGGTCAACTACTCCTTGAGATTATGACTCATGAGAGCGCCGTGTGTCAAAATCTTGAGTTGAAGACAGTCAAAAATAATATTGAATTGGACAATTTCTAAAATAGTGCCCGGGGATTGCGGACCGCTATCTGAGACATGGTCCAGAACCAGCAACGAAACTTAGACAGGGAGGGTTGGTAATAGCTCTGGAAACACTACTGACAAAGGGGGGGAGGGATGGTAAGAGCTGTGTTTCGAAATACTCATGATAGCCCCTGAGCTACCACGTTGTGAGTGTTATGTACGGGTAGGGAGTCGAAAAGACAGGGGGTCACAGTAAGGCTCGTTTCATCAAGAGGCTAATAGATCCTCCAACGACAAGGTGCAGAGTCACGATTGGTCCTCTTGTTAACAGGGGGCTGAAAGGGAGATGGAGAGGTGTCATCAGTGCAACCAATCGGAATGTG
Organism: Fusarium tjaetaba; assembly: GCF_013396195.1. NCBI lineage: Eukaryota > Fungi > Ascomycota > Sordariomycetes > Hypocreales > Nectriaceae > Fusarium > Fusarium tjaetaba. Next base: position 86,161 of record NW_023501211.1, read on the forward strand.
CATCTGCAAGAGCATGAAAATGAAGAATAAGAAAACCCCGTCGAATCATGGTAACATCGAGTACGGAGTAGTAACTAGGTATGGATGCTGAATGCTACGAGCGAGCTAAGAGCACTATGATTATAAGTCGTGGAATCTCAAAGCCGAGTGACAAGCAGCAGAGTGCCTAACAGCCCTTCAAGCATTGGCGAAGCGTTCGTTGCTGGTTGTGAAAGGTTGTAAGGCAGAGTAGAGGATACCTACCTATAGTAGTTTGATACCACATAGGACCATGGTACCTGAGTCCATAGGTACTAGGTATTGTCAAGTACAGGTAGTACAAGTTGACGGTAGTGACAGGACTGACAAACAAACTACCAGTAAGTACCAAGATAACCTTTCCTAACCATAGAATAGAGAGAGAGAGAGAGAAATGGCTTGCTTGGCAGCCAGCCCCTTAAACCCCTCGCTACTACTTCATTGACTTCCAAGACGAAGCTGAAGGAATCCCATTTCAGCTCTTCCGCGGTATAACATCGACTAGAGGATATATTTGGCAGAGTTCCCGATGCACAGTGCCGTACGGAGTAAATGCTCGGATGCTTGCCGACCTCTGGATATGGATATCCAAGGAGTATGGATGTGGAGAAACAAAGTGAGTATTGCCTGTTGCCAGTGCACAAACAGAACAGAACATATTTGGTAAACAGAACAAACTAGAGCTAGGGACAACAGTTGAGAGGCGGATACGGATACAAATTCGAAGATATCCTGGCGAGCTTAGGTAGTTTCAACCTGAAAGCTTATAGATCGCTTATTGGTATAGGAGACTCAAACTGAGTCCCGACGAAACATTCATTGATAGATGTTCTAAAAATGACCATTTTGGGGGCAATGTTAGAATTCACCGCCAAGTTAGTACGTAGGTAGTAGGTAGGTACTAAGGTAGTATTTCTCTCGCACCTGGAGGAGACAAAAGCTTAGGGCCTCTGTCCTAGGTTAGTGGTGAGAAAAGACTTGGGTAAGTTGAGCAGACCTTGCACACAGTAAGTAGCTCAATAGATCTTTGAACCACCTAGTAGTAGTTATTTCTGGCACCTTGGCAAAAAACCGCATGTTTTTGCTGCCATGTGTCTGCCACGAATATCTTGAAAAGAACTGAGCTATGATAAACATTATAGCTCAAAGTCAACTGGTAGGTGCTCAACCAACCCGTCAGAAACAAATAAGAGATGGCATTAGGTTTCATACCTGAACCTGTCTATGCGGGTAGCCCTCCGGCATCTCGAACCATCAGATCTTGGCTGAATCAATGGGCAGGCTCATCAACCAACAGACACCGCTGGGTATCGAATGTAAGGGCCTTGGACTGTGGGCGAGTTGCTATTCATAAGGTAGGTAGCAATTGAGCGAACGAACAGCCCAGGTACTAACATATATGACGAAGCTGGACGCGTATACAGTCCCCAGGTTGACAAGAATGCCACAGCTTGATTGTAGGAAACTTTGGAGTTACTGGTCGGAACACGTCGAGTTATCCGTTTCTTTTGGGGGGGCGCTTCGCTTGAGCTTCCAGCCCACTATAAAAAGCGTCTTCTAAAGCAAAATCTGACGGGACGGTGGCTTCTCCCGCCCCCTCCAACGTTCTTGCCTGGATAGCTAGGGGGTGAAAGTAGACATAAGTACTTTAGTACCTAGATTGGGTAGATACCTGAGTACCTAGTAGGTAGGTAGAAATCAGTTCCAGGTGATAGAAATCATTTGCCAGCTCCCAGTACGATATACGCGAGCTTCGGACTGTTTATTTATTGTATACTCAGTCTTGGCCTCAACTCTGTTTGCTCCCCAGCTAGCAGTTGGCAGGGCAGGGCAAGAAGCAGCCTTGGTCAGGTAGTAGGTAGTTTAGCGGGCAAGTCCATGTCCAGTCAACCTAGTGGTGAAGGTTACAGGCAGGTACCTTTACAGTGGAGTGGAGTGCTCTGTAGGTATTCCCGCCCCGTCCGCAGGCAAGGTAGGTACCTACTAAGGGACAGCACCTTCCAAGGCCTTTCCTTCCCGCTCACCTCCTCGCACATCGCACATCACATATCACACATCCCTCCTTCTTCGACTCCTCCTCCTTCTTCCTTCCTCACCCCCCGTTTGTGCCCCATTCCCCATAATCGCGCGCTCGTCTCGTCTGCTTCTCCAGGCCCAGTCAAAAAAATCTTCCTTTTTTTTGTACTTCTTCAATGAGGCCTGTATATTGATCATATCTTTGTTTGTGCCCTCCTGCCCTCCGCCCGAAATAGTCTCCTTATTACATTCCCTTGTCTTCTTTTTTTTTTGCGCCCTCTCTCAAGCCGCGGGCTCGGACGACGCTGGACGACCGTTGTCCAAATCCACATCCACACCTAAATCCACCTCAATTGCATCTTCGTCCGAGCAGCAGTTTGCTTTGCTTGCCCTAGTCCCCTCGGTCTCTTCAGCTATAGAATAACGACCCTGCTCTCGGCTCAGACAGGCCTCCTCCAATTCGCACGAGCATCCTTTGTAATACCGGCGGTTCCTGGATTTTCTCTTGTTAGCATCGCGCTCCTTAAATCCAGCCCCCCGTTTCTCTCGAATACGCTCGAACATCCTCCGACGCTTCCACGCTGTCGTCTCCCTCGTCCATCGCTTCGAGGTCGTCGAAAACACAACTACTAGACTGTTCTCGCCCGGCGAGTTTCTACTTTAGGGGTTGTCCTTTTTTGCCGTTAGAAACGTCTAAACGTTGATTCAATCAGCGATTTATCAATTTTTGCCGCTGAGAAATAATAATCAACTATCCGGCCCGACGCTTGCTTGTGTCACCGTCTCATGAGGTCGGCTAGATAATCGATAATGTCAACTTCTAGATCCGAACACTTGGCTCTCGGCTACGCCTCTCAGTCTGGCAGTCAACCTCGTTCTGGTTCCCCATCCGCCAGCAATTCCCCCATCGATCCTCTTCCACCTTCTCGTTCCCCATTCGGCTTGTCTGGTGGTCTCAACCCTTCCAGTAAGATGGCGGGCAACTCGCGATCTGGGGCTGGTTCTCCGTCGCACGAAATCCCTGGTTCAAGCCGTCTATTCTCCAAGAGGTTCGTCTGCCCCCAAATCGCGTTTCCTTCATCTTCCCCACCCCAGGATACCGAGCTTTCCTAGGTCTCAACCCGATGCTCTTCTTAGTCCTATGTTGATGGCGCCGACGCTGACTGGCCCCACCCTACAGAGCTCGCGAGATCCAGGCCCAAGAAGGAGTCCCTGGTATGCCGGGAAGCCTTTGGGGCGGCCCCCCCACGAGCGGCAATTCCACGCCACTACGTGAGAATATTCCCGAGTCCCCAACCGATGGTTTCCCGGACTTTGCCCAGCTTCCTACGCCGGATTCAATGCCTCAGACAAGGCGCGCTCGAGCTGGAACGGTGCCGTCTCGATTCTCTCCTGGAGGTGCAGCTAACGGCATGATCGGTATTCCTGGCCTAGCTGCCAAGACAAACAGGCCCACGCCAACTCAGAGCCCTTTCAAGTCGCCTTCTCCTAATCCTGATGTACAGGAGAATAGTTCCAGCAGCTCAACCTTACTCTCACGACTCCGTGCAGGTTCCATGCCTCAGAGAAGTCAGTTTGCACCAATTCCTGGAACCAGCTCGCCATTCGGTCCCTCTATCTTCAGCAGTTGGAATCCGACAGGTGTGGGACGCGAGCGAGCCTCCACTTTAGCCAGCATTGCCAGTGTCGGCTCTAACGGCCCTAGCTCGCCAGCCCAATCTCAATTCTCAAAAGAAGGAGGCGGGGAGTCCGATGTTCATATGAGAACCCTGGACTATCTTGGACTTGCAGAGACCCCACAACCTCCCCGAGCACAGCTTGCTACTCCTTACCTTGCCAATCTCGACTTCACGAAGCAAGCAAGCCGTTTCCGATCTTACTCGGTCAACAACAAGGACAAATATGCCGATGACGAAGATGATTACGACAATGAAATGCCCCTCGACCCCCAATATGTGGCAGCTCTGCAAGATCAGCTGGCCGCTACCAACGCTGCGATTCACAACCACAATCTCGCTGTCCAGGCTTTTGCCAATCAGGCCAATCGTCCTCGCGCGCGTACCGCTGGTGTCTTGGACACTCCTGGAAGTCGACTTATGAGAACATACATGTCCGGCAACTCCAACCTGTCTAACTCTGTTGCCCCTGCTGAGATTCGACTGCAAGACGAGAAGGATTACGAGGATCTTCCTCAGGCCGTTGCTGGGATCAACCTCGGCAGATCAAGCAGCCGTAACGCTGGTCTCCTCAGTGCTGACGAGCAAGGTCTTGAGGGTCCTACCAGCGCACTCTGGCTCGGTAGCATTCCCACTTCCACAACCACTTCCACATTGATTGAGATGTTCAAGTCTCACGGTCCCATCTTGTCAGCTCGTGTCCTCACTCACAAGAATTGCGGGTTCGTCAATTTCGAGAGGGTGGAAAGCGCCATCTCTGCCAAGGCAAGCATGAACAGCAAGGAAATCTTTCCCGGTGCTGGTCCCATACGCATCAACTTCGCCAAGCCTCCGTCTGCTTCCAACACTCCCGGCCACGACGGAGTGTTCCCTTCCCCTAGCCCTGACCCATTTGCGAAGGGACAAGATAATGTCCAGGGCACGAACGCCAGTACCCCAGCGGGCGATACTACCCCTGCCATTTCCACCACAAACGCAACCCCTAAGGCTCCTGCTCTCCGTGATATGACCACTAATATTCTCGATATTGTTAAGCAATTTGGCGCGTCTGAAGAGGATAGATTCAGGATCTCTCGTAACCTGCAGTCGGCTATTCAGTTCAACTCATTTGTTGAGGAAATCCCGCCTATCCGCGAGCCTGCTCACACTCGTGTTCACGACGCACCCAAGCTTCGGGATATCCGCAAGCGAATTGATAACCAGAGCTTGTCTCAGGCTGAAATTGAGAATATTGCTGTGGACATGCTTCCGGAAATTGCCGAGCTCTCGTCCGACTATCTTGGTAACACCGTGGTACAGAAGCTTTTTGAGCACTGTTCCGATCAACTCCGCGATGCCATGCTGTCCGAGATTGCGCCTCATATGGCCGAGATTGGGGTGCACAAAAACGGTACCTGGGCGGCCCAGAAGATCATTGATGTCTGCAAGACCCCCGCGCAGATGTCTTTGATTGTTGAGCACATCCGCCCCTACACTATTCCTCTTTTCCTGGACCAATACGGCAATTATGTTCTCCAAGGATGTCTCAAGTTTGGTGCCCCCTACAATGATTTCATCTTTGAGACGATGCTTGCCCGCATGTGGGAGATTTCACAGGGCCGGTATGGTGCTCGTGCCATGAGAGCATGCCTCGAGAGCCATCACTCGACCAAGGACCAACAGCGAATGCTCGCTGCTGCCATTGCCCTAAACAGCGTGCAGTTGGCAACCAACGCTAATGGTGCACTACTCTTGACCTGGTTCCTTGACACTTGCACTTTTCCCCAACGTCGCACAGTTCTGTCGCCCCAGCTAGTGCCTTATCTGGTTCATCTCTGCACCCACAAGGTTGCCTATCTCACAGTGCTCAAGGTCATCAATCAGAAGGCAGAGGCGGATGCGCGCGATGCCATCCTTCAAGCCTTGTTCTTCACGCCTAATGACCAAGTGCTTGAAGCCATTCTGAAGGACCACCAATGCGGTGCTACACTGATCTTCAAGGTTCTTACCACGCCCTTCTTTGACGAGTCTATCCGCAACCAGGTTGTTGAAAATGTCAAGAATGTTCTTCTGCGAATCAAGGCCCAGCCCAACCAAGGTTACAAGCGCCTGATGGACGAGGTTGGCCTGTCGACTCGCAGCACTGGTAACAACCGGGATGCTAGTACACATGCTGAGCAACGCCAACGTCCATCCTCGCGACAGGCAAACTCGAATGGCCATCATCCCAATTCTGCGCACTCTAATAAGCCTTTCTATAACCCGATGAACCAACCAACTAACCCTCCTGGATTTGATATGCCGTATGGCGGCCAGAGAAACGAGCCTGCTGATGGAGGCGTTTCCGCATTCCCTCAGTTCAACCAGAGCATGATGTATAACGCACCCGGAGGTCCGATGCCTGCCAACTTGCAACAGATGCAGTACCAGCAGATGATGAATCGAGGGCCGCCACCCATGAATTTCAACTATCCTCCTATGCAGGCTGGTTATGGTGGCTTCAATGGTCCCAACCCATCTGTCGACCAGTACCGCCAACAGAACATTCCGAATGGAAGTCCCATCCAACCGCCTGTTTCACAGATACCCCAGATGCCCGCTGGCCAGACTCCATTCGCACCCCCAGGATTTGGTATGGGAATGGGCAACTATGGTTATGGTAACATGGGAGGCATGCCCAACATGGGCTACATGCAGCAACAGGAGCAGGGTAACCCTCGACGAGGCCGCGTAAGACAACCTCAGTCACGCAATGGGCAACAAAGAAGAGGGGGCTAATCAACTATTCCCAGAGATGATCAAGTCAACCGCAGTTCGCGCGCCCCTTCGGGTGGCCGACACCATATTCGCTGGATCTTTGGGGTTTGTTCTCGTTTTTTTTCAAATCATTTCTAGCATGCAGCCATTGGGGAGCTGGAGCGGCGTTTGAGCAACGGCTACGGATGCACATTTCAAAGACGACCGTGTTTGTCATAGTGACTCGGCCAAGGCTGACGTTTTTCGCCCGTGACTTGGATGTCTTGTCCTCTTGTTTCGATACCTACCTCCCTTCTACTTCTTGCAGAGCTCGTCTCAGGCCGGTCTTGGAAGTTTTGCAAGAGATGGAGGAGAGGCAGGGCTACTTCTACGACTGAATGAACCTGGAGACCCTGGAAAACTCTAAACAGAATAAAACACTACGATTCTTGTTCAAAACGGCAGTTGGGTCTAGGTCTGTTGTCACTGTGGAGCCATTGGTGGCTGCGTCTGTGATGAGTCCTTTTTATAGGTCTGGCCCAGTCCGACGGCAGCGTTTGATGATAGACACGATGGTAGGCTTGGTTTGGGGGGGTTGTTTGGGTAATTAAGGACGATGCCACGATTTCATCTTGCAACCCTTGGGTGGGAGTGGCTAACCTTGCAAGCCATGCCTCCTCGAGGTTTGTTGTATATTAAAACTAAAAGATTTGCAAGAGCCTCCTGACGTATCTCCGTCTTTGAGCTTTTACGACTTAGCAATTGATGTTTTTATGGAGTTCCTGTGGTGCACAACCTGGATCGAAGACGTATAGACTTACGGCACATAACGATATTGGCATCGGGGTGACCCGAAAAGAGAAGCAGATTTTAGGGGGCAGACTTTTCTGACATTTTGTACCATATCACGTTTCGTCAGGGGATGGCCATTATTGGGATAATGAAGGATTCAATAGCTCGTCTTCAGTCTCATGTTTCTCTTATATTAGCAAATACTTCTATCGCCTCAGCCTCTGAATCCGTCCCAGGAGCTTCAATCGATCAATATCGCTTTTTCTCCTCACCAACTCTCAACTATGATACAAATAAAGAGTAGTTAGTGCAGCACTTATTTATCTCGATCTCGAAACACCCTGTGTCTACTAGCTGCTACTAATGTCATATCCACCATAACTGGGGAATCAAGGGTGGTTTCGTGCATAATATAGAAATCGGAAAGAAAGAAACAAAGGGGGGATGAGATAATGAAGTAATGGCACCGCTCAGACGATGCCTGGGCTTTTTGTGATGCTCAGAGGCGGGGTGGTCGTGTGTGTTTTGGTTGCCTTTGGGTTACGGTCCCTTTCAGACGAGGCCGAACTAACAAACATTGACTTGATGGGGACAAAGAGCATCTAGATCGTCTTTATAACCATGGTTCGTGATTCAAATAGCGAAGCCCTCCAGAGTTCGGCGTTCCATAGTCAAAAAGGTCGCGCGAAAAGACGGCGCTTCAGATAGTGGTTGCGTAATGCTACACTAGGCGCTTGCATAGATACATGCAGAGGTCGAAGAGATCCGTACAAAGGTCCTGTTTGATTCCTCCGAGAATGAATTAGGATAGGGAAAAGACTATGGTGAATTCGAGCAGAGAACCGATCTTATCGCAATTACTCCATGTGAATGTTAAGGTGGAAACTCAAGAGTGCGAGTACGAGTGAGAGTGAGAGAGCTGTGGTTGTTCAGTCGAGATCCATAGAGCCTTCAGCGTGGTCAATGGTAGAAGGGGGCGTGGGCTCCGTGACAGGATGTGCCGTAACCTTGTCGAGCGGCTCAGCAATGGCTGAGTCTTGTGGGGAAAGGATGCTCGGTATGACATCCTGGTCTTGCATGGTAGCGGAAATACCAACAGGCTCTGGCTCACCAAGCAGATGTCTGATGCGAGTCCCCATGGAATCCATCTGATTTAGGAGGACACGCAGACTGAGCTTGTCGCTCTCTGTCAAATGACCAGTAGATAAATTACTGGCATCTGCCTTAGCCATGAGTGACAAAACACCAGCATCAGCTGTCTCCTGCTGATTGATTGATCGTCAGTAAGGTGGCACATGTGGTGAGGTGAGGCAATTTCGTTGGGACGACTTACCACAAGGGCCGTGATCAGTTGGTCAACGCCGTCCGACTTGCGCTCTTTGAGACTGGTCAGGGTCAATGCTAACTGCATTTCATCGACAGTCCGCTGTAACTCAGAGCCCGCAAGGGGTCGACTTCGGCCATTTCCAGTTGTTGGAATATACGACACACATCTGGGTTCTTCATGGCGAGGACCATAGCCAGCGTGTTGACGACGTAGCCTGTACGGACATCAGAAAGTTGAATATGCAAAAAACGAGTAATGGACCTACTGCTCAATAAAATCAAGGACAATGCCCTTTGCTGGTAGTTTGTAAGCTCGACCGAACGAGTCAGGATCCGGCCAGCCGGAATTGTTCGTGGGCTCGGGCTCATCTTCCCAGTCAATTTCGATGTACCCGTTGTTCTTGGTACCTCGTGTGAGAGATGGTACGATGGTCTGCGATCCTTTGATCTTGCGAAAACGGTGAGCAGGTGCCAATGAGCGGACCTCAGCCATTATTTCCTCTGGGTGTAGAGGGCATCGCCAGGTCTTGAGGACAGGCGGGACAGCGAGTGGGGGGTCTAAGCAGTCAATGTGCCAGTAGAAGGGACAAATGCTACAAGGAATGATGGCTCGAACATCTGTGGCAGGCTTCTGACAGCCGTGGCAGATCACAGCCTGTCCTTCGTCGCGCTGCTTGAAAAAGTCGGGCAACTCTTCGTAGCCATTCTTCCTCCTGAGCCCTTGTCAGCATGTCTAGAATTGAAGTTGCTATTGGGGAATATCACTCACTTGGTCGTTTTGGCGGTGGTGACTTCTTCGTACTCGCCATAGGCACCGGCCTTGACGCCTTCAAAGCGGGTCTGCAATTTCTTAGGGAGGCTGAATGCGCGAGGAATGCTCTTCTCCAGGTTGATGAGGGCAGCGGCAAAGACACCCTTGTATGGGGGCATGCGCGTTGGGTATCGCTTGTATAGGCACTCATTGCAAAACCACTCGTCGGGAAGATGGTCCGAGGGTATCATGCCCACACATTCGAAGTGGAATGACCTTGGGCATCCATCGCAACAGACAACGTCGCCAGCGGCGCCGCAGGCAGAGCAATCTTCGTCGTTGTCCGACACCTGGAGAAAGGGGGTAGAGTTAGCCAAACACGAGCCATGCTAAGTATACTCAATTCAGCCTGTGCAATTCGATACAACGCGCTGCGCTACGCGTTTCAACATGTCCCTGGCTCTCTCTCTGGTCACCGGCTCCTGGTTGCTGATTCAACTGCTGGGGGCTGGCTCGGAAAAGCGGATCTTCGGGGGCCACCAGAAATTACCCCGTACAGTAGTGAGTGGTAGGCCATCTTGGCCTTGGCCCGGCAAGACAATGCACAAGGTACAGACAGAGTCGCAAAATTGGCCACCATCTGGTGAATTTCCCAGCAAAGTCCATGATGTTGACGACCCAATCTTGATGGTCAAGTCTAGGGCGGGTGTCGCGAATTTGCACAGCATGAATGAATGAGCAAAACTAATATTAAAAAAAAAAAGATACATACCTGGTCTTTGGCTACGCCGTTGGTTGCTAGGGCTTCTCCTTGTGGCCGAGGGACACCAGCAGCAGTTCCTCCTCTCTTCTTGACAGGACTAGAAATCATACATAGTTAGCATAATCCGACCAAAGCAGAATGTTGATGATGATGAAATGAGAGAGTCACGGCACAGTCATCCCGGATGAAAACCTAGAGGCTGAAGATAAGACAAGCCAAGAGTCAAAAGCCATGACATAAATGATCTCACATGCGCATCCATGAGTCTCATCCAAAGGTGAAGTAGATAGAGCGATGGCAATAGTCGTGAATTTTGGGATGCGCGCCAAGTAGCTGGTGATGAAGATGATGATTGAGATGTAAACTTACGATGACTTGATACGAAGGCCAGTTCTCGGCTTCTTTGGGGGGCGTAGCGTGGGCGTCGCAGCCCGTGATCCTCCGACTGAGCTGTCATCATGCTGGAAAGACCAGGCAACAGGGGACACGGCAGAGTCAATCTCGTCGTGAGGTCTCTTGCTCGCCGAGCGCGTGGATCTCGTTGTTCCCGCTGAAGCAGAGCCTATGGCGGCGATGGATTGACGCGTCTTCCTCGTCGACTTTGCGGGAGTTGTGAAGGGGTCCTCGTCCTCGTCTCCCCCTCGAATAGAACTCTCGGTCGCCGTGACACTGTTGGCAAACTTTTGCGCATCGCGTCTCCGATCCCAGAAGGAGTCGTCGTTATCATGGCCAGCGTCATCAGCCGAGAATGGAGCTGGAGCCAGGGCAGATGATGATCCCTTGTTCTTTGCTGTCTTTGATTTTGTAGGCAGATTTGGGAAGATTTGGCCGGCAGAAACCCTTCCTGGCATACTGGCGTCGGCGCTCACGCTGATGGCCGCACTTGCGGGTGCATCAGTGGGTTTGAGTTTGATGCCTTTGGTGATGTCTGAGGTGGACAGTGTGGGAGCTGAGGGTGATGGCTGCTTAGTAGCAGCAGGCTTGGTGGTCTTGGCCTTGGCCTTGCTGCTGGCACCTCCCTTGGAGGCGAGTGATTTGCGGCGGGTGGTGATTGGTCGAGATTTTGGCGCATCACTGGAGTCGGGCCCAGCTGGCCCGGGGCGACTGTTGCCAGTGCCTGTTCGACGGACAGGGCTTGGGCTGCCCATCATGGCCTCAGGTGACGAGAGACTGAGGGCCGATGAGAGAGAGGAATCACTGGATGCCGAATCTCGTCTGTTTCGCTTGCGCGAGGGTGTTTGGGGTAGGTTACTTGAAGACATTTTCCGTGGCGTGTTGCGGGTCGAGTGAGAGTGGGCGTGAGTCTGAGTATGGGTATGGGTATGGGTATTGCTGTGATGGGAAGAAGAGTGAGCGCGAGAGTGAGATGTCTTTGCCCTCTTGGTAGCTCGAACTGGATGTCGATCCGCGTTTTTCACTTGCTCTGCTTCCTCCGAGTCGAGAATATGCACCTCTGACTCGTCTTCAGTCCCAACCTCTACAACCTCGACCACCTCTTCCACCTGATTGTGATGCAGGAGTTTGCCGTACGGCGCGGCCTTGGGTTTGTGAGGAGTGAATCTGCTGTTGGTCGTTGGAGGGATGAAGTAGTAGCAGCCTTGGTTGTCCTTCTTGCCCTCTCGCTTCTTCTTCTGCATCTCTCTTGAAAACTTTTGCATCGTAGCCTCATCTGCCGTTTGCGTGAATACCTCCTCGATCATGGCAACGAACCGCGGGTCGCTTGATTTCTCGTCGTATAGGGTCCGCAGAGCCCACGCAGTCGGATATCGATAGTGCTTTAGGGCTTCGTCCACTGCAGCCTCGACGACCTTGTCCGTGAATTCTTTGTCTTCGGGTTCTACAGGTTCAGCTGCGTGAATCGTCGCCTCGGCTGTGATTGCCCCTGCTGCCTCCAGCTCCTCATCCGCCTCGAGCTCCTTGAAAGACTTGGCCCGTTCCGCCGACTTTGCAGTCTTCTTCGGCTCCCTCTCCAACTCTCTGCGCTCCTTTGCCTCCTTTACTGAGGGCTTGGTCACGATGGAGCTTCTGCGACCGGCAGAGGAGCGTCGCGACCGTCTTCCTAGAGATGTGCGTCCTGATTGTCGTCTCTTGGGTCGACTCGGATCGTAGTCTTCATCGTTCTCGTCGTCAGCTGCTGCTGCCGCGTCTTTGAGAACAATAGATACTCTCCGTGGCGGTGTAGGGGGTAGAGCCACAGGTGGAGGGGAGGAGTCTGCCGCTCTCGCCGTAATCGCAACATCCGCCTCCGCCTCCGCATCCCCATCCACATCCACATCCACATCCACGTCAACATCCACCACTGGGTCGCTGGAGCCCATCTGCGCTACATTTTTGGCAGCACCTCCCCCTGAAGGCCGCAAAATAATCCTCTTTACTCCTGAGTTGGTCTCCGGTCCCGTCTTCTTGGGTTTGGGCAGGCTTCCCAGAGGCGCCATGTTCTCAACGACCCCATATCGAACCAGCCCATCATCCTCGAAGCTCGCTTTGCTCTGCACGGTCGGCTCTAGCCAGCGCTGCATGAAAGCTCTTGAACCCTCGGTAGCCCCCTTAGACGCGTCTAGCACTCCATTCCATTTGGTATTCTGTGATTGCGCGGGACTAGAGTAACGAGATCGTGTAGTTCTGGTATTTGACGAGATCATTGTGCCGGCCTTTGGCATGCCTGACCTGGTAATGGTGGTGGTGTGTTGTGTTTGTGCCTCTCTCTGCGTGTGCCAGTTGCCGCGGGACGGGGCAGCGCACCTCTCTAGGCCAGCTAAAAAGGTTGCTCGGTTAGCAGTGTTCTTGAAATAAAATGTACAATAGGGGGGGTTCCAGGTGATTTAATACTTTTATCTTGGGAAGCAGCATGAATTACTGCAACAGTATCGCGTGTTTTGAAGGTCGTGAACGCGGAATGATGATGTTGAAGAGAGAGTGGGTGGGTAGCAGGTTGAGACTCGGCTTTTGCTGTGCTATGGTCAACGCCCTGCCTGCCTCTTCGCCTCGACAGGTCAGTCCTTGAAAAAAAAAAAAAAAGACCCCAGACCCAGTGTCAGTCAGTGTCAGTGCATGCATGCACCGGAGCTGACGGCGCGGGTCGGACAGGCAAGGGACCGGGGGTGGAAGGTAACCCAGGGATAACGGGGAGAAAAGAGTGTTCTTGACCTGCAGAGTCGGTTTTCTCTTATCTTGTTTCCCTTTTCTCTTTCAGCCTCTTATTCAATACCTACCTAATTTATAAGTGGCAGTTAAAGTACAGACCACAAATAAGGTACTACCTACTTTCGTCAACCAGGAGGGGACGGGATGGGATGGAAATCAGGTGGCTCTGCACCTAATGGATGGAAGCTTCATATAGTAGATCTAGGTAGGTAGGTCCTCCACTAAGACTGGTTACTTTTCAGTGGCGGCTCCTGTAGGTAGCACTGAAGCTTCCAGGCACCCTCCCTGGCTTTAGGTACATTAGTACTTATTTATGGGCATTGGATATGCTCACTCTTTCCGGGTTCGCCTCCTTTCCTACATTTTTACCTCATGGATTCTTTTTTCTTTCACCCTTTCCATTGGATTAATGTTAGTTTCTCTACGCAATTCCGCATAGAGCTCTGCGTCTTACCCGAGGTCAAATAGCTTGAGCTTCCAGGTCATAGATAGAGCCCAGGTCATAGATAGAGCCCAGGTCATAGATAGAGCCCAGGTCATAGATAGAGCCCAGGTCAGTAGAGCTCTCCTCCCTCGCCCCCAGCAATCAGCCACCCACACTCACTCCCCAACCCGTCCACAAAGGCAGCTCACGCTCAATGTGCTACTGAGTGCAGCTGGAGCCTGATAGCTCATACATTCTCAAGCATTTTATTTCCAGCTCTTGTTGTTTTTTCTTTTCACCCTCCTATCTTGTCTGTATGTGTAGTAACACTCGAGAGTAGCGTCACTCATCATGTTGTTTGTATGAATAGATAAATAGGGGCTGGCTTGGCTCACCTCCATATCTGCAGCTGACAGTGCGACAGGTACATGATTCCCTATGTCGACAGTAATAGACATCAAATTGGCATGGTCCTGTTGGTACTGTACTGTGTTTCAACGACGACGCAACTGGGCCATCCCTTTATCTGCAAGTCCCGGTACTCAAGGCAGCCACATCACCAATAACTGGACGATTACTGTCTGGCCTTTCTTCTCCGCACTTTGCTACCATATACCGTCATAACCCATATGCTATCAGGGGGTCTGCTCCATCAGCGGGAATGACAAAGAGTGGTTCACGCTCACTCAGCACTTTGGCATTCAGCCCCTGCGCAGAAACATACGTGCGCGCGCAGTATCGTGGGCTCTCCCTAATTTGCATTCTCAGTCATGTTGCCTCTCGCTCGCTAACCATCTTTGTCAGTCTCATCGCTATTGTGCCCAGTCTGCCTTGGTATGCCTTGACGATTCAATCAGTTGGGTTGAACTTTTGCAAACATGCATCACAGAGACAGAATTCCATGGTTGATCAGTATCAGGTTGTGTTAGACTTATATATATATATCTGGTCATGCCAGTCCACCTGGCCAACACGGTGGGTTTCACTTTTCGAGATTCCAATCATGCATATTGACCATCCAGCTGCCCACTCTGTTCGATGGAAGTGGTTTCATCCGCACAGCTCGTCCAACGGTGGAGATGCTCGTGAGCCTGAATGTTGGGTTTGCAACCTGTTTGACTTGATTCTTGTTTGCATATCCTCGAGTTCTTTCATCAATTGTTCAGCAACTCTCCAGCTTGTTCGTCTTATCTTGTCGTTTTCTTTTACTCTTCGTCATCCTCCTTCTTGGCGGTCTTCTTCTTAGGCTTGCTCTTCTTCTTGCCAGTGTTTCTGGCCAGGGGCTGCTCCAGGATCTTGAGAACCTCCTCATCCTCAATCTTCTTGTCGGACTCATACTTCTCGAGGTCCAGAGGGGGTGGGCCACCAAGCTTGGTGATACCGTTCTTGGTAATGGCTGCATGTAATGTCAGTATCAACTCTCGAACTGGTCAACCACTCGATGTGCGACTTACCGAGGGTTGTGAGATATCGAGCAACAGGGGAGTTGTCCTTGTCACCAACTAGCTCATATTGGCGGAATACGTTGCCACGGACACACTCGACGACACCAGACTTGGCATCACGCTCGTCCTCAAGCTGTCGCAAGCTGAAGGGGAAGATGCCGAACTTCTTCTGGACCTCGTTGAGGATCTTTCGCGATGTGGGTCGCTTGAGACCGTAAGTCTGGTTGGTGCGTCGGTGGAGGGTAGCACGCTGATCAAGACCCTTCACCTTGCCCGAGCCCAGGCTGACACCGGTCTCGACACCCCATACCTCACCAACCTCAGGAACACCCTCGCCCTTGGTGCCCTCCGCGGGGGCAAGGACAATCTTCTTGCTACCCTCGATCTCGTTGTGGTCGAACAACCAAGAGGTGGTGCTCTCGACGAGGTTAACTTCGTAGGCCTTGGTGACCTTTTCCAGGAGGCTGGTGATCTTGGCCTGTGTAGGGGCCTTCTGAGAGGCCGCCTTGGCCTTCTCCTCCTCGCTCCCCTGAGTGAGGAGACCAGGGGGGATCATCAGTCGCAGGAGAAGCTCGTTTACATAGTAGTTGGCAAGAACCAGGTCAGCGGTGCGACCGGTGATCTTGTCGCCAGCCTTGTCCTCTGGGGTGGCAATCACGGTGTCACAGACAATGGAACCGAAGCCATCGATCTGGGCGCCTAGTTGGATCTTGATAGCCTCACCATCCTTGATCTCGGTGTTGGCCTCAGCCTCGTCGGAGGTGAGAGGAGTGTAGGGAGTGACGTAGGACGAAGGAGAGACGGTAGTGGGGTGAGAGAAACCTTTTAAGCGGTGTCAGCTTCAGCGATGTCTCACAGACCAAGTTTTGCGTGTGCGACGAACCCTTGTTGATCTTCTTTCCTCGGTAAACCTTGGCAACCTCTTCTTCGATCAGCTTGTCACCCTGCTGGCAGATGTCGACGATCTTGGCGCCAGGAACGACGAGCTTGGACACCTCAGCAAGAACCTTCTCGGAGATCTGAGCGGCGGTCTTGTACTTGGTGAGGGTATCTGGGTTGGCCAGAGAGTAGTCTGTGCGGTTATGTCAGCACAATAGAGCTCAATGCGACGAAATTGGTGTGCCCGTGTGAGGCCATCGCGGGGTGCTGATGACGAGGGCATTCGCAGTAAATGTTGTTGTGTGGTGGCGGGGCAGTGAGGAGCAACGAGGGGTAGCAACGGTCAGTCGTGTGCCTCTGACGGGACAGTCGCCCAGGGCACGGCATAGCTACAAAGGAGCTCTGAGATCCTACATACATGGAATGGAAGAGGAGGGATTGGATGGGACAGCTAATTGGGGCTTTTTCCGGGGGGGGAGCTCACCGATTTCCTTCGTCTCGGACGACATGATGGGCAATACTTGTTGACTCGTTAGGTTTAAAAAGGTGAAAGAAGAACTGCAAATGCAAATGCCGGGGAAAGGTGGATGAAAGCTTGAGCAAGTCAAGTCAGGTCGGGTCGGGTCAGTCGCACGCGCACACAAGAATCAGAATCCAATCCAATACGAACAGCGCCCAGTGTGGAATGGGGACTTGGAAGTGGGGTTTGAGCTGCGAGGGTTTAGACAACAGGGTTTGGATTGTTCTACCCAAGGTATGGGGATATTTGGTGGAAGATACCTAGAGCCTGAAGAGGCAGTGTTTATTTATTATTACCAACTATCCTCCGGATTCGGCATCAGGCATTTGCCTGCCTACCTAGGTATCTACCTGGATATTGTCGTGGGTTGTAGTCGTTGTATACATATTTGGCCTCTTGTTGCCCCGGCTCATGCCTTTCCTCGATGCCTCGACTGCAGATTAAGTTAGTATCAGCGAATAAATATCCATGTAGTGGGCGTATTTGTGTGCGCAAGCAGCCGCCACATGCTTGCAGGCAGACATGAGCGTCCGTGAGCAATTCTTGATGATGATCCAAGCCGACGATATTCAGTAAATGGTTTCTCTGATATCCAAAGAAGCCTGAACATGTGCTCTGTATTTCTCCACATGTTCACTTTCTCACGTTATAGCCACCTTTTTGGCGACACAAATCATTCATTTATTGCAACAAACCAAGCAGTCTTGGTGATGAGGGGCAATGAACACATCCATGCCACAAATCATGACTTCATCCAGCCCTGGGCTATTTCTATATTGGGCATCTACCTACGGAGTACTAGCCTTGGGCTGTCGGCCCCTCCCATCCGTCGTCAGCCTCTGTTGGCTAAGGTACATACCCTAGAGTTCCCAGGTCCCGCGCCTATTGACAGTTCTTGAGTTTGGGTTATGGCTTCAGGGCGGTTTATTAGGATCACTTGTGTATCATAACTTGATAACTTGTATTCAGTTAGATATACATTTCATGTGCAAGCTGTTTGTCTCCAGCCTTTATGAGTTGCACATCACAAACGTCAACATCAACATGACAACCTCAAACTTAAAAGCTTGTAGACCACATACATATGACAAATTTCACAATTGGCCAAGAAAATAAATATGATTGGTAATAATAGCTCTGTAGTTGCAGTATTTAATATGCTGCAGGTACTTTGGCATTGTCATTTGATAGAATATTCAGTATCAGTCGTTCTTAGGATTATAGACTGCGAACTGTATAGTAACATGAGGTATCCCAAGCCAAAACACAGATAAAGTAAAGCCAGATAGGCCAAGGTAGATACTACAAGCACGCATAAAACGTCAGATCCATTGGTACCTCAACTCACCGAACTACAAGCCACACCTGGATACAGACACAAGTGGCGCAGCCGAGTCGAGATACATCAGTTCCCACAGAACATCACGTCTAAAGAGTGTACAACTACATGCAGCCACAGGACGCCCTGGCTGATCAAACTCCGTCCCAGTCCCGTCGCAGCGTGGCCAGCCTGCACCAGCATTGGCAACCTTAGTTAACTGAACTTAACAAATCGTCAAGCCTACCTTAAGGTTGTCGCCTCGCGCTTTTTAACCTTTAGCCTTTCACCCAACAACGCCGATTCCACCGGCCAAGGTCAACGCTCAGATAAGACATCCAACTATCCGCCGCGTACTGAACACAAAAAGTTGTAAACTCTCGCTTGTTTCCTTTCTGACGCGGCAGTTCCGCTGCGCCGCGACCCGCGACCGCGATCCGCGCCCCCGTTACCGTCTGAACATGGCCGCTCAGCCCTCCGCGTCAACGTCTTCGGCGCCGGCCACGGGCTCGGCTGCCACTGGCGCAGATAAGGATGTTCCCTCCTCGAACTCCCCTAGTAATATGCCGGTGCGCACGAAGGAGTCCTTCGATAAACTCATGGTCGAGCGGTACATCACCCGCGATGCCATCGCCGCCGCGGCGCTCGGCGGTCAGCTCGACCAGACACGCAGGATAATGAGCGACACGCGCGACAAGATCCAAGAATACCGCCAGGTCCGCACCGAGTACCGCCAATGGTTCCCCCCGTCGAGGCTCTACGGCGAGGGCTACAATGGCTTCGCCAATGGATACACAGAGAACCAAGGACCCTCACGAATCATCTATCCCTCCCAGAAGCCCCGACCTGGCCAACGAACGACGCCACCCCTCAAGTACAAGCGCAAGGATATGCTGAAGCAGGCCGAGCAGCACGAGGAGCTGGTCCCGTTGCGCTTAGAGATCGAGTGGGATAAGATCAAGCTGCGCGATACTTTTACCTGGAATTTGCACGAGAGGCTTCTCCAGGTCGAATTGTTCGCCGCGCAACTTGTCGAAGATATGGGCCTAAAGCCACCCGCGTCTCAACCGGTGTACGAGCAGGTTGTTCATCAAATGCGAGAGCAGCTCAACGACTTTTACCCGCTGGTATACTCAGAAGATGATGCGCTTGACCCCGAGCTCCCCTATTCAGCATACAAAAACGACGAGATGCGAATCCTCGTCAAGCTGAATATCACGATTGGCCAGCATACCCTTGTTGACCAGTTCGAATGGGAAATCAATAACCCGTCAAACTCGCCAGAGGACTTTGCTGCCAACATGGCTCGGGATCTGTCCCTATCTGGCGAATTTACAACCGCCATCGCACACTGTATTCGAGAGCAGACACAGCTCTTTACCAGGAGTCTATACAGCGTCGGCCATCCTTTCGATGGTCGGCCAGTCGAAGACCCTGATCTCGTCGGCGCATTTCTCCAGACTCCTCTGCCCACGGTCTTCCGACCGCAGCAGCAGGCCAAGGAATACGCACCATATCTCTACGAACTCAGCGAAGCAGATCTGGAGCGGAATGAGACGATATTCTCTCGTGAGCAGCGTCGCCAGAAGAGATCGATCAACAGAAGAGGAGGTCCCCAGCTGCCCGATCTTAGAGAGCGGCAAAGAACCATTCGAACTTTGGTCGTCTCTTCTGTTTTGCCTGGGGCTGCAGCTACCATCGACGAGAGTAGACTCTTCAAACGGGCTGCTGGCCCCAGGGCGAAGCGCGTTGTACGTGATGGGGAGATCTCTGATTCAGATGATAGCGACGATTCAGCTCCTGATTCACCCGCCCCCTCACAAATCACGGGTGGTACTGCTCGAACACGAGGTATGCGCGGTGCTGCATCTGCAGCTCAGCAAAGAATGGCCAACCTCGGCCGGTCTGAAACCCCTGAATCGAGTGCCATTACACATCACCACGAGACTAGGACCTCCCGCCGGTTCAGAGAGGAAACAGAGGAGCCTTTGCAGTTGATCGTGACACTAAAGCTGTCCCGCGACAAGCTGAGGCGGTTGATGAACCGCGACTACTCAGACTTGAGGCCGCCGTCTCAGACACCAGTGTCCTTCCCACGAGCACCAAGCTCCTCCACTCCCTCAAGATCCATGCCACCGCCACCCTCGACCCCGTCCAGCGCTATCCCTCACGCTTCAGCAACTCCATCCTCGTCCCTTCCGCCAGGCCAACTTGGCCGGCTACCGGCCCCTCCGACAGTTCCTGGACAGTCTTCTCACATGCCATCAGTAGGTCACCAAGCCTTTGAATAATACGCACATCGACAGTGGTACTGACTGCAATGCTTCTCCAGCCCCCGGCCCCGGAATGGCTTGTCAATGCCCTCAAGGATTTAGAGAAGACCTATAACCGTGGCGACAGGTTCGAGGCCACGATGAAGTACTCCTTTCTGCACCCCGTGACAGAGCTACCTATCCAAGGCCAGCCTCTGCCCGAAGGTGTTAAATATGCCTGGCTGCCGCGTATCCGCTGCCTGGACTGTACAACCAAGCTCTATACACCTGGCCCAGATATGACGGTTAAGAAGTTTGAGACCCATCTCGATTTCTCAGGGCACAAGAATGCTGTTGCTAAGCGCGTGGCGAGGGAGGCCAATCCTTGAGTTTCGATTCATTATGAGGGTGCTTCTCGAGCAGCATGTGAAACAGAGGTTTCGCCACTGTAACGTATACCTTACTGCCCGGCCTTGTTGTCTTGGGCTGCATCTTGCTCGATGACAAAAGGGGCGTTGTTGGTTCTTTGCAAATTTACATGGCCTCGGGATTTTTAGTTTCAAAGACAGAGAGTTTGTGACTGGTGGATTTTCATCATTGTTTTGTACATAAAGCCTCGAGTTCTGTGAGCAGAGAAGGGAATGACGGGGTCATGAGGAACCGACGAAACGAACAGCTGTCTCCCCCTCTTCAGGTTGGTCTATTATTCATTTTGGAGTCTACGGGAGAACTGGGCGCTGTACAATTGGGCTAGGACATGGAATGAAATATCAATATCAATATCAGAGCGCATGTTTCTCATGCTTGACATGTATAGCTATGACTGGCCCTTTAGGTACATACGTCATGAAAGGTCACTCACGAATTGCAAATCGAGACTGAAATGCCATGAGAACGAAATGCTATTGCTCGAGTCCCGTATGAGAGGGTATACGACAAGACAATTAACCACAAACCAAAGACTCCCTTCCCTGTATGATAGAAGTCAAATGGACTCCCCGAATCTCATCAACTTTGTCACCACTCTTGTATCTATATAAGAGAGAAGATCAGACCCAACAATAATAGAAGAGGCATGATTTCAATATATTTGCATCCTGTAATCCCAACCACGGTACTTAGGCCCCTTGATTACTCGTCAGCGTCAATTTCCATATCGTCTGTGCCCTTGCCTCGTCGTGGCCTCGTCGACCTTGTTGGTCGTTTTACCTCTGCAAGTTCTCTAGCCTTGACAGCTGGCTTAGACGCACCCCTGTTCTTCAGTGCCGGAGCTGGGCTTCTTCCGTTGAATCGGGCTTCTTCGGGCTTATCCGCTTCCGCTTCTGGAGGCTCGTCGTTGTCCGATGCCTTATTACTATCGCCATTTTCATCTTCCTCTGGGGGAGCATCCGAGAGCTCTGACTCATCGTCGCCTGAACTGGCCTCGCCACCTTCACCATCGTTTTCTGGATATTCCCAGTCGGCTACACCCTCCAGCATCTCCTCCTCGTCTTCCTCGTCTTCTCGCTCTGTATAGACAGACACCTTATGAGCCCTACCACTGCGACGACGTTCTGAAGGCGGTGGTGTGTCTTTGACTGGCTTGGATTTCCTAGGTTTCGAGACCTTTTTTGGCCTGCTATCACGCTTCTCTCGAATGACTGTCTTGATTTGAGTTCTCGCCCTCTTTGCTGGAGGATCCTGCTTTTCTCCCGTTGATTTTCGTTTCTATGATCAATCATTAGAAGTAATCTTCATAGTGACTAAGGAGCACAAACCTTCTTGCGATCGGCAGCTTTAAGCAATTCGTCCAACTTCTCGTCCAGCTCTTCTGGCATATATTGCTTCTGTGCAATCTCATGGGCAACGGTACTCGATGGCAAGCTTTGCACAAGACCGCTTGGCAGGCCAACATTGCCGGAATAAGCCTGGAAAACCCAGTTCTTCCTCTCTTGCCACTTGCGTGTAACTGCCATTGCGATGTCAGCCAGCACGTATATCCGCTCGCTAGCCTCGGGGTTTAGTGCATCGCGTGTTTGCTTGACACGCTCCGCGTACTTGTAGATCAAGGAAATGTTCTCTTCTGTCGCACAAGCATTAAGATAAAAAACGAAATAGTTGGCGAAATCGGCCAGGTCATCAACGTCAGAGCTGTAGTCAGGATGGTGGGCGAGTAGAGGAATGAAACGGCTAATCATGGCCTCGAGTACGTGAGTCTTGTTTTGAGCAAAGAGTCGTGCTCTGGATCTCAACCAGGTCTCTACCCGGCTTTTGAGTTCTGCTGCTGGCTCGAAAGCAGCCAAGAAGAGCATTGTGTAAAATCTTGCCCGTAGTCTTCCCTGAGTGATGTAGCTTTGTAATTTCTCCATGAAATGACGACGAACCTCAAGTTCTGTGTCTTGCACGAGCTCTGCAAGCTTGTTGAAGCTAGCGGGGTCAAACTCGTCATCGTACTTTTTGACAGTACATAGTTTCAGGATCAGAAGTCCAGCAAGAAGTCTGAGTCGTTTTTTGTGAGCCAATGGAGTATCCTTGACTTTGCAAAACTCTCCTTCTTGTACCACAAATTCTTTCAGGAGTTTAAAGACCAGTTTCACTCGAGTCAGGGAGTCATCATCGTCCTGATTGGCGAGCGCTTGATTGACCAGCGTCTTCATGGCAAGACACTTCGCTTGCAGTTCCTCGTTCATGTCCTCATCCTCGACCCATGAAACCTCGGGGTTATGGTCATCGGTATGTACTTGACGCAGAATCTGCTTGATTGTCAGGTCGTTGATTGTTTCATCAAAGTCCAGAGTGACTGTTGGTGCTAGGCGTTCAAGCTGACTGACTGCAGCCAGTCTCGTCAAGAAATGCGGCGAGCCATACTTCAAGTCCTTCATGATTCTTTGCAGAAGAGCAGTGGCAGTAACTTTACTCTTGTCATCGTTCTTAGCAAGCAGAATGTTGACTGCATACTTGGCACTCCTGGCAGGAACACCGCACAAGGCGTAATCCATAAGAACCTGTATGAACTTCTTGTCATAGGTAATTTCCTGGGGATATCTTTTGGAATAGGACGAATATGCCTTGAGAATATCCACCACGGCGGGCTCGTTAGGCTGGCTGCCTGACGGTGCTTGGCTGATGATCTCCTTTCTGAGATTGTCCGAATGAGCCTTGAAAAGCGCAGGATTCCGCTGTGAAATGTCATTTAAGATTTCATGGGCAACTGTAGAGAATCCAGCTTTGTCATTCTTGGAGTAGTTCATGATCGTAGCCAAGTGACTTCGATTGTACATCAAAGAGCCGGCCCGGTAAATTAGAGGGATGAGGGTATCCAAACAGCTCGATGACCCTGGGTTACTTTGGACCTTGGCAATCAACTCCTTAATGGCTCTTCGAACATGGAGATATTCGGTATCGGATGCAATAATGAACTTGAGAAGCTGGTAACAACGGCGATCGTTGAGTTTCGCGAACTTCTGGAGATCGCTACGGACCTTGAGCGGATCCGGGAAAAAAGCACCGAACCACTGGAAGGTCTTGCTCAAGGCGGCTTTGACCTTTTCCTCGTTCGCATTGATCACCCCACCGTTATAGGCTTCACACTGTTGAATGAACACTTCAACTCCCTTGGCAACCTGGGGCTGACGAGCCTGCATAATGAAAAAAGCCCTCTTGGCTGACGCATCCAATGACTTAAGCAACAGTAAGATCCTCTCTGCGCGAATCTTGTCCTGATCCGCCTGGCTATTGGCCGTCTGTGACTGAGAGGCCGCCTTTGATTTTGCGCCCTTTATGAAGGGGTACTTCAAAGGGACCAAACACTCGAACATGACCCGTTCAAGAAGAATGATGAGATCCTCGTCGCCGATATACCACACACTGAGGATACGGGAAGGCACACCGCCTAAGCAGGATATGACAGCCTCTTGCCCATCAGCAATCTCCCCAGCACCAACTGACCACAACTTTGCGAGTAGAACCATGGCTTCAACACGTATGGCAGGCTTCTTATCACGAGATCGATCGGCCAAACTGGCGAATATTGAGCCAGTCTTCTCTACACCTCCGAGAGCTCCTAGTTTCAGAACGATATCGCGGAAGTCGAACAGTTCGACTGCCTGTACCGCAGCCAGTCGAACTTTCTCTTCGCTGTCATTAAGCTTTTCGTAGAGTGCCTTGATGAGCTCATTCTCCTCCTCACGGCTGAGACCAATGCCTCCTGCAGACGTGGCCAATATATAACCGGCAGCAGATATCCAGGCGGCACGAATGATGGCGGCCTTGTCGTTCTTTCTCCCAACGAAGTTGCGATAGGCGGCATGATGTGTTTGAGCAAAAGACTGAGGAGAGTAAGGTTTTGTCAAGACGTTCTCGACGGCCGGGGGTGGAGTATCATCCAGTAATTTTATGGGAGGATAAGCCGCTGGCTCCAACGAAGGAGGAGGTGGTGGTCCCGCTGCGCCAATGCCTGAAACCATATCGCCAATTGTCTCTGTGGCGATTTGACGAAGATGCACATTGTCGGCTGAAAGCTCAGCATCGAGCTGCGGTACTACATTGGAAAGAACTGTCGGGGCGGCTCGCCACAGTTCGCGAATGAGTAGATGGGCTTGGCGGAGACTCCTCAGATCTGCCTCTGATGGGCCAAGAGTCCCGTCTTCATCATCAGAATCATCCGCATGTCGCTGCCCATTGGATTTCGTAGCGAAGCCGGAAGCGTTAAGGATAACGTCACTGAAATATTGACTTACGTAACGTGCCATTTTGTCGGAACATCCATTGCATATATTTTTCGCCATAACATATGCTGGTGGTTCCTCCTTGAGAAGAAGAGTGGATTGATTCCCGTTCTGTCCTTTATGTCGATTTCCACCGGGAGGAGCAGCTCTCAGGAACTGACTGATAATCGCGTCGACAACAGAAGCTGACACACTCTCGGCCTCGTCAATCAACTGCATTAGCATTTCTGTCAGGTGAATCTCAACATCTTTAGCGACCTGTTCCTCAGACGCTGCCTTAGAACCAGACGCCGACACTCCGTCAAATGTGCTGTTGAAGAGCCTTAACAGTAGATCGTCAGAATTTGAGATTTGGTGGAGGAGCAAAATACTCTTGACTTCCGTAAGGGATGCCAAAACGTATTTGTGCTGGCTGTCATATGGATTTGTGGGATCGTGCAGAGCCGGCAGGATATCCTTGATGAACAATGTGAATATCATCTGGAGCATGTCAGCATGGTACAGGTACAAATGGAGAATCGTGCGAAACACACTTTGATCTGGTCGTCGGTAAAAGGAGCATCGGGAACGAAGAGCCTAAGAATGTCGACAAGGCAGCATGCTGTGTATGCCTTTACACCACCATCCTTGTGCTGAAGTAGGTTACGGTGTCCCAATTGTTTGGCCACATGCCTGATGGAGTCCAGGTCGGCGGCGCCTTGATCAAGATCGGAGAGCTCCTTGGATAATTTATCGAGTCGTTTTATTAGAGTGCTCGTAGGAATTGGCTTGGCGGGTTTCCAGGAAATTTCTTCGTCGAAAGTCAAGCTGCGCTGCTCGCCCTCCTCCTCATTCTCCGAGTCATGGTCGCGCTCTTCGTGTTGTTCTTCTTCTTGGTCTTGCTCGTCCTCCCGCTCAACGACTTCCTCCTCCTCCTCCTCCACCACTTGAGGAGGCTTCTCGACGCGCCGACGACGCGCCATCATGCGCTATACAAAAACCGCCGATTGAATTCTTCTCTTGAAGGAGCTGGAGGGCGTAGGAGTGAACCCAACAATAATGCTTCGGCAGACGGCGTGCTGTGACTATTTGGCCTGGGATACGAAATTTGGGGTGCGTAATGGTCCTAACACCGCATCGCATGCGCTTGCTGTAGCAAAGGCCTGAACGATGCGTTACCAGCACCGTTGGAGGTAGCGCAAGTATGGTAATCCCAGAGCGATGGAGTTAGCTAACGTAAAGACAGCAAAGTCTCGAGGGCGACGATAAATTCAAGGCTAGACACGTAGTAGGAGAGATGTTCTTGTGATAAGCGGAGGCGTGTTCCGTGCGCGCGACGCGACCTTACTTTTAGTTTTGGATGTTAGTCACTCCACTTCCACTTCCACTTCGATGGGGGATGGATGTTGGGTGGGTGTGTGGGTTGGTAAGTACTCAGCCAAGCAGCATGAACAGGAGCCTCCTTGACCAAGATAGGTACTACTAGGTAGTTACTAAGTCACTACCTTGAGGTACCTAGGTAAGGTATAGGTAAGGTAGGAAAGCTTAGTACTAAGGTAGCACCCGACCAGAAAGCCGATACCTACCTATACCTAAGTAGGTAATTCAGTCACTGCCTGAATAGCCTGGGAAGTTGCCCCACCAATAGGATATGCCCTTGATGTTTACCAGTATGCTTCCTTACCATGGAGGCAACTAGGCACATAAAACTTCAACTTCAAGTCTCGCTTTTTTTATTAATTTCCTCTTCTTTTTTAACACAACTGCACTGCCAAGGTATTGAACCACCATTCGACAACATGGCACGTCATTGTTGGTTGATGTTCACTGAGATGGCGATTTGGCTCCGATCTGGAACTTCACACTGAGACACTAATTTGTTCTTCTCATTATCGCCCTATTCATGTACTTTGGTTGAATGCTCCCTGTCTTGGAGACAGATATACCTACCTAGGTTAAAGCAACCAACCAAAACCTCCATTGTGAGCTACCACGGTTTTGTCACATGGTCGTGGCTCCTAATTGGGGATTATGTAGCCCATAGCATCTGTCTGACAGTCAAGCGTCGTTGATACCATCTTCAGGCATAGCTTCCAGATATATATACCTTTAGCTGCCTGCCCACTCACTGCCAAGGCAATCGAACTCCGCATTGGTAATTGAAGTCTATATGGATGGCCCATTGACAGAGATATGCCAGGGTCCCAAGTGAACGGCTCCCAAGTGAGAGTTGAGAGACAGCAATATCACGAGCACTACCTTTCCTGTATTACCTTGTCATCACATATTTATCTCGTATCTAGAAGCTCAACAATTAACCGATAATTCAACTCTGCTGGCTCTGCTGGTACGTACATGCACGACATTGGATTTAAGTGTTGCGAACACCGTGATACCTCGAATCGTTGCAACAGAGCCGTTTATGTACGACCATGGGTATGTTTGCTTCATTTCACCGTGAGGCGAATCTGGCACACAGAGCCTCCATTGTGAGGTTTCATGCTAGAAAGTTCCCTTGCGGTTTCGGCCTGGAGCATTTCAGGATAAATGTCTGTCGCACAAGTTTGGCCCCATCGTTTACCATATGTCGAATTATTTTGCTAGCCTGTAAGTTGCTGCCCACGGGATAATTAACTTGTACCCGCCTATGAAAGGGCATCTTCCGTGGATGGAAATGGACGATAGTGTTACGTGGGATATCTCGACTG
Source organism: Fusarium tjaetaba (assembly GCF_013396195.1). Classification (NCBI taxonomy): domain Eukaryota; kingdom Fungi; phylum Ascomycota; class Sordariomycetes; order Hypocreales; family Nectriaceae; genus Fusarium; species Fusarium tjaetaba. Next base: position 113,593 of record NW_023501211.1, read on the forward strand.
CCTGTAGTGCTTTGGTGACAAGCTGTTGAGTACAAGTTGAGCCGTTGCCCCTTTAGAAGAAGAATGCAACCTCTTTACCTTTCTTCTTATTTCATGCCTCTTCTCTCTTTAAAACAGGCCGATCCTTTTAGTCACCTTTCCATTGGGAGATCTAGCTACTGTTCAACTCCCATCTAACACTCGATCAACGGCGGAACAAGGCAACTGAAATCGCCGTAGTTCAATGTAAGCCATTATTCTCCATCCTTCAAGATTTATGATCGCTGCTTCACTTCGAAACTCCATTGTCCCAAGGTAGGTGTTGGGAGACAAGATTGTTAAGTGCTACTGCAAGCGTTAAGTCTGCCACTGGCTGCCAGCTGCCAGCAGAGTAATATGCGGCCCTGCTCTTGCTTGGTGCCATGATGAATCACTGCCTCTCCTGCTCTGTTCATCGAATTTTGCCTTCTCCCGCCGCCAAGGAACCTCCTTCCAGCCCTGCTTCTTTCCTTGGATCACTCAACAGGCCATCCGCTCCTTTCCCTCTCCCACCCTCACTACCTTTTCCTCTTCTCGTCCCTCGTTTGTACTCTACTCCTCCATCTTCCAAACTTCGTTACTCCAACGTCGTCTAACATAATTTGTCTTTCCACCCAGAAAAGGCCTTATTCTATCCACTCGATCGGTATGTATCTGTTATCTCATTTTCTACTCTTTTGTTAGTTATAGCACTGCCCTTCACTTGGTCTCGGGTGTCAGGGACTGCATCGCCCTCATCACGAACTGCGCTTGTGTACTTTTGTTTACCTGTCGAATAGCTTGCTAATCTCAATAGCAGTGACTTTGATTATCCAGTATTACTCACTATCAATTTTGATCCAAGTACGTGTGCAACTGCTTTCCAGTACTCCCCAAGGCTGATTCCATCTCCAGTGGCGGACTTGATGAATCCCGAGAAGGGCTCTGCCCGAACTCCCCAAATGTCCCGGGGTGGCAAGCAGAAGAGATCCCGATTCTTTGTCAATCTGTGTGTTGCTTTTCTGATTGTCATATGTGCAATCCCCGTCATGTTTGGCGTGGGTGTTGTTGGCGCAGCCTACGGTATGCTTTTGGAACTTGCTGTTTCCACAACTTGCGACAAACTGACCAATTAATAGCCAACATCCATTTAAATTATCTGGGAAACGACAATGCCGATATTCCTTCAAGTGGTCAGGCGCACAACATTGCTCGCCATCTCGAGAGCACCGGTGGTTCATACCCAATCTCGTATGTGCCCGACTCACTGGTACTTTTATGATATCCGAGAAGCCACTGACCTCTAGAAATAGGACCAAGACGGCTCTATCTACAATCTATGGTGTCAGCTACACCTCGAATGCTGATGTGGTCACCGAGGTTGCAACCGTTACTGGAACCCGCTATGTCACTGTGCCTGGTGAAGCCCTGTCCGTTTCTGTCACCACACGGGAGAGCACTATCGAGTACTGTGAGGTTCAGATCGTTACCATGACAGAGAGCTACACGATCACTGTACCTAACGACAAGGTCTCCCAGGGCTCCTCGGGTGATGCTGTTGGAGCCACCGTGACCGGCAACCCAGAGACTGTGACCGAGAACGAGACTGATTTCTCTCTCACCAGTGATCCATCCGATGCAATTGTCACCGGTAACCCAGAGACTGTGACCGAGAATAAAACAGATTTCTCTCTTACCAGTGGTCCATCCGACGCAATCGTCACCGGTAACCCACAGACTGTGACTGAGAGCAAAACCGACTTTTCTCTCACTGTTGGTTCATCCAATGCCCTCACCAGCTCCAGTCCTGAGACCACCACGAATTCTTTCGAGGTATCTTCCATCCTCCCCAAACCGCACACAACTATTACCATTCAAAGTCTCTATCCACCTCGGGAAGGCCTGAGCACTGTCACCCAGTACACCACCGTTGAGAAGACCATCACAGCTCCCGACTCATTCATCACTGTCACTTTGACTAGCAAATGCCCCGAATGTTCACCCACCGTGACCGCTTCTCCTACCAGTAGCACCACAACGACTGTTTACGAAACTGCTGGTGTGCCCTCAACTTCTACAACAACTATCATGGTTCCGCCTCCTGCTTACCCACCTTACCCAACCGCCAACAATACGTTACTTCCAGGTCCATCCGGTAGCGTTACTGTTGTGCCTACTGTGCCTACTCCGACTCCTGTTGTCGTCTCAGGAGGCACCAAGAAGCCCGAGCCTCGTGGGTGGGGAGGTACCAGCGGAACCACCAATCTTAGCTGCACCGTCATGCTAGTGGCTATTATCATGTTTGCGCTCTGAGCATTGACGTGGTTATCGGCGCATATGCTGCCCTTTTGAGAAAATGTGATCAAGGAAAGGAATGGCAAGAAAGCACTTGCAAGATGTGCATGGGCCACGTCAGGAGAATTGGAGTTTCTGCGGTCAGAATTGGCATTGGACTTGGTATCCAAACTGGAAATGGAATTGAGATGATCTGTAAATCCGCTCTTGGCTTGTGCTATGCTGCGTACCTAGGTAATGAATAAGGGGACGCCGGGAACTAGGTCTAGGTTAAAAAGTTCAATAACGCAGCACGGGTACTATTAATTTCGCACCGAATTCTTGATGTTGACGTTACTTGAGGTGGTTTGTTAATAACTCCTAGTTTCATGTCGGTTATGACTGTATCTAAGAAGAGGTGTCTGTTCAAATCGAACTTGCGAGATGCTATGCGGTTCAGTGGTGAAATTTGAGAATCTCCTATCCATAATCCTTTCCCAACGCCTTGCCCCATCGATACAGAACCAATATCCCCAGACGCCGTGTTTGCCTGTCGATTATTCTACCTTGCAGGGCCCCGGCTCGCCCGAGCCTTCCAGGCATTCTTGATTTCCCCAGCTGCTCTGTAGAGGTCCTTTTCCGAAACCCGGTCCTCGATGCTTTGAAGCACACTCTTAGTTGTGCTGATGTGGTTGGCCTCGTTTTTATCGTCACGGAAGCGCACAATACGCCACCGACCCTGCTCATCGATGTTACATTCAACCACTCGCCAGTTGAGCGGATCGTTGAGCGACTTTAGAGTCTCCCACTCCTCCTCGGAGATGAACACGCTGTTAAAATATTCGTACTTTTCGGGGCCGCTGCCCCCCGCATAGACGTAGAGATCAGCCTTGGGGACGCTGTCATAATCAATGAATGGCTCACTGATGCCTTCGCGACGCTCCTCGTCGCTGGGCTCAACTTCCACAAAGTCCAGGGACAGGCGGCAGTCTACAGTGTTCTCCTCTGGCGGCTTCCATTTCAAGATGTGGTTGTCGGTGCCGTGTTTGTAAGCAGTGGTGCGACAGGTGAAGATGAGGCCGTCGTTGCCGTGCTTTAGCTTGGGGAGGATATCTCTGAACATCATATCAATGGCGTAGGCAAACTGGGGTTTCTTCATCTCCACGTAGAAGGGCTGGAACTCTAGTTCCTGAGGGTATTCCTGATAAAGTTTCTTGTAGGGGCGATAGAATCGTTGATCGAAATATGCGAGCCGCTTGTCGAGCGTTCGTTCCATGAGCATGGCACCATCCAGCACCAGACAGTCAAAGACCAGAAACATGGGGACGCGCTTCCCGTCGGAGCCTGTGTCCCAAACCAGTTCACCGTCGATCAACGTGTTGGTGTGGAATGCTTCTGGGGAGTTCTCGAGAGGGAAGTGCAGGCTCCTGTTCGTGATGAACCAAAAGTCGTTTTTGCGATCGATTAGGTAGTGAGCCTCGTTTCCATTCTCGTCTGTTGTCGAATAGAGGAGATATCTGATACCGTCGGACTTTTCGACTACGTAGTAACTACAAGGCCGCCGTTAGCTGGTGGTTCTAGGTAGCGAGACAGCGTCCCATGTCAATCTTACTCGTGCTGAGCGAGCTCCTCGAGATGCTGACGGGCGAAGCTCACGGGCTGCGCACCGGGAAAGCCAGTGGCAGACCTGTTGAGAAGGTTTGCGACCTCCTTGCGCATTTCGTGGAGTAGTTGTCCTTGAGCCTTGATGCCTGGCTCCGCGATAGAGGCGATGGGCCCATCTTGTTGGGCCATCGCGATGACTGCGGTGAGGAGCAATGGCGGAGGGAGGTTTGATTGTTGTTGCGACAATGAAGCTACTGTCCTTTATGATAAATGCTTATCGATAAGGAACACTTACAGCAGGATCGCGTACTACCTTACCTCATTGCGTTCCCAGCCATCCATGGATAGGTAGGTAGGTTGCTGTCAAGGGACCTGTAGGCTGTATTTATATTGCTAGTTTACCTAGTTAAGATAGTAATTGCGCCACTGAGCCAGGTAGACCTTTACTGATTTTAACCTCCATGAGGCTGGCTTACTATAGGGGCCTCACTGTTTGAGCCTTACCTAGGTAGTTTGAAAAGTTAAGAGCTTGATGGCCTTGTATAAGGCTAATGGTAAGAAAAATAAAATAAAATTATAAGTTTTTATTTCAATTATTCTTCTTTTCTTTTCCCAGAGCTGACGTGCAATGTTTATTTGCAAGGTATGCATTCCTGTGACACTTGTACGGTCTTTAGTGGCTCTCCTGGCGAGACCAATAATTCATCAGAGAAGGACTGCACGAAACTCGCAGATTTGCACAACTTCACGATAAACCATAAGTAACATGAGTGTCAGTGCAAAGGCCGAAGCAGAGAAGAAGCCAACGAATTATATGGGAATATTATTCCTCTCTTCTTATCATCTACGGCTTTCAAACCATCCCATCAGGCACGCAAAACAACAGAATAAAACATGTTTAAGACTCGTCAATCTTCTCTACCTCTGCTCGAGCTTCCTCCCATTGTTGCTTACTTTTCTTGGCCCACTCGATCTGGCTCTGAGCATAGGCGAGCTGGTGGATGTTAGCGACTAGTCAAGACTGAGCTCATAAACTCACCATGTAGCGTCGCAAGTCGTCCTCCTTGTCCTTTTGGAATCGCTTCATATCCTTCAAAACACTCGCGCTGGCTTCTTTGACATCGCGCTCCGAGACAACTTGAGCTTGTTCTAACTGACCGATGCTCTCTCTCGTCTTTCCAATCAAGTCGCGGCGTGTCCTCTCTGGATCGACGTCAACGACCCCTTGTACTGCATGTCGGATGGGTCCAAAGATCTTGTTCGTTATCGAGTTCCCACTGGGCATCTTCTTATGGGACGGCGCACTGGTACTCCTTTCGGGTAACCCCTGACTGGCCGAAGGTGTGTGTGAGGAAAAGTCTCCGTGGGTCCCAGGAAAGTCAGAGTCGATGGACTCGGTGTCGTCCTGGCCACCATCACGCCGTTGATGAGAGGACGGCTCCTTGAGGCTCGTCGATCGCTTTGGTGGTGGTGATATTTGCTGACTACTGGAGAGGTAGTTCTCAATCCTTCGAGCCTCGGCTTCACTCTGCTCTAGTTGGTCGAGCAGCGCTCGCTTCTTGTTCAGCTCTTCGCTAGTTAAGTCTTGCTGTACACGCTTGAGCACACGATACTTTAGTACACTTCGAACAACACCCGCAAATTGCGCATGCTCACGCATGGGCTCAGCAAAGCTAGCACCCAGGGAACCCGAGAGCTCCTCTGTGGCGATATATGATAGATCAGCTGCCTGGCCAATTCGCTCAATGGCCGGTCCGAGTGATGGTGCCTGCTCTGAAACCGCAAAGGCGTTGTAGACGGAACCTAGCTCACAGAGATCGGCCGCCAATGAAGACAGATGGCTGAGAGTTCGTCTGTTCACCTTTTCCATTGGGCCGGTAAGAAGCTGTTCGAGTTCCTTGATCGAGGACTCGTATGAGATGAAATAAGGGTCCAGCTCCTGTTCGCCCAGATTGTGACCCTCAGGTGGAAACCGGCCAAAGGCGTGAGGCCCTGCTTGTATATGGCCCGAGCTATTATCGTGATTGGTACCAGCCGCCGTCTTGAGCTTTGCCGATGCTGCTGGGATTGGCAAGTAGCTGTGCGCCGGAGTTGGGTTTGCGGGGTCCAACGGAGGCGCTTTCAAGATCGACTTGGGAATTGACGACACGGGATGAGAGTGCAAGACCTCGCTCTATTATGCAGTTAGTAGTGGCATCTGCGCGTTCAGAGACACGACATACCCAGCTAGCGTTAGGGTCCAGGAATCGCCACCAAACTCCATCTGTTCGGATTTCGTCCATTCGGCGGCAGCGATTTAAGAAGACCGCCAACATGCGCTTTCGAAGATCAATGATTTGCTGGTCCTGCTTCGCATTCGTGGGGTTCGCAGCATAATCAGCCATCGTGTGCTTCTCAGGGATAGGAGGAACAATTAAGGTAGGGTGGAGGCGAGTAAGGGCATCGCGCAGAGAAGCAAACTCTGAATATCGGCGGCGCACCTCGAGATCCTGTCACGTAGTCGTCAGTGAAATATTTCGAAGGACCAGCAGTAGATGGACGTACGCCAGTCTTAATAGTGTACACGATATATCTGCCGCCGCTCTCTAGACTCTTGCCAGCATCCGTGATGAGGATAGATAATTTGGGGTTCTCATATAGGATCTGCTCGATGCGACTGTCGTAACCACCAGGTTTGCGCTTGGGGCCGGGATCTTGCGCCGAGTCCCCATCGCCGTCATCACCGCCGTGGCCAAACTGGCCATGCTCATCATCGCTACCGGAGGTTGGTGTTTGAGGTGGCTCGAACGATTGGTCTGAGAGAAAATCGTAAGTATCATTGATCTGGTCCTCGGCCTCTGACAGAATTGAATCAACCATCTCAGCGACGGTTTGGGAATGCTGTCTAGTGAAATGGTATGGGTAATCGACGTACAATTACGAGTTGACGGGGACGTCGGATTGACAGACGATGACTGCGAGTCCCGCCTGTCAAAGCTGGTGCCGTACGGGTTATTGTCCTCGTCATTCCACATTCTGACGACTTGCTGAGGGCAATCGCGACAGGTGTTGCGGAAAGAGGTACTCAATACAGCTCAAGGTGGTCTACCTCTAGGTAGGTATTTCGCGCTTTTAAGCCAGGAGCCTGGACGGTAAGGTAAGAAGCTGGTAGGCTGCGGGTGAAGGACGAGAGCTTCAAGCAAGCGCAAAGTAGATAGTAGCTAGCGGGGGAGGGGCAAGCATGGGTCGAATGAAGCGATACGATATGGACGATAATTCATGCGCTGGAGCTGACTACCTTGGGTACATTCAGGCCTATTGTTCCTGGCCGTGGAGTAGAAATAAGCAGACCAGGTATGAGAAGAAGCCCAGGTGAAGATGGATGTCGCAGTCGTTGGTCGTCGGTGGGAGTAAGGTTAGTGCCTATAGTTCGGATACCTAGGCAAGGTAATGAAGGGGAATAGGATGACGTTGAATGGGGCTGGGCCGAGTTGGCTACCTAGGTACCTCCTACCTTATGGATGGCTGAAGTTGGCCTAGGTTATCAATTAGTCAATTCTTCTGTGCCGTACCTAAGTGCCTAGGGTACCTAGGTTACCCACTCTTGGGATGGACAAGTGACATGGAAGGGGCTCCGCCTGTTCCATTGTGGAACAACCTTTCTAATGGCAGCCCGAGTTAAATAGGTATTCACATGAACTCCATCAGTCAATATTGAGTACCAAAATAGGTGCTTTATGTAACCAAATGTCAATTTTCTACTCTGCTTTTCTACTAGACAAGCCAAGCTTAATGGTGACAAAGCCTTGTTCTCATGCTCGCGTCTTTCGCGCGAGCGCACTCTTGATTCCCTTTCTCCCAAGCCACTCCGCGTTGAACTTCTACCTACCTACTTATCTACGGAAAGTATTCTTGTCACAAAAACATAACTCAATGCCTTTATCCAACAGAGCCTTCTTATGAGGTACCTCCGCGACCACCAACTCCCCACTGGGCTTGCGCCTCGGCGATCGAGGTGTCAATCTCGGGCAGCTTACGTCCTCTACCCGTGGGTGCGGCCATGAACTTGATCTCAACAAGGTACCGTAGATACCTCCCGATATCCTCACGAGAAATGCCGTCTCCTGCGCTATCGTCAATGTCTGTCCAGCGGTCTGCATCGGCCCTAAGAACAGCCACAGCGTTCCTATCATCTAGCTCAGGAGCACGAGTAGTGCTTGGGAGATTTGCAGTAGCCATATGGAATAGCGGCATCAATGCGTTTTGCTCCTGATCCTTCTCCACGGCTCCGGCCGAGACAAACTCTTCCAGCTGCGACTTCCAGATGTCATAGTCTACCTCGGGTACTTCGTAACCGTAGTAACTTAGCGCAGAGAGGAGCTCGTTCATCCGCAGGCGGGGGTGAGCAGTAACATGCACCACGTTCATGCCAGGGAGAGGGTTCAGGGTCGAAGCGACAACAACGCGTGCGACATGATCGACAGGGACAGCATTGACCGAGTTGATGATGCGAGGACGAGCACCAAGCTGGCAACAGCCTTTCAAGAGGCGTACGATCCAATCGTCGGTGTTGGAAACACCGCTGTTGCGGCTGCCAAGGATGTATCCTGGTCGGACGATTGCGCCACGGAGACCACGGCGGCCGGCCTCGCGGACGAGTTGCTCAGAAACCCACTTAGTTTGCCCGTAGCCAGTGCCTAGACCGGTTCGGTTGGGGAGCAAGTCATCGGACTCAAGGACGGCGCCTCGGCCGGTAGCTGTCTGGGCATCGGACAGGTTGATATAGTAGTCGGTGTCGAGGGTCGAGGTTGAGGAAACGAATGAGAAGAGCTTGGGCTTGCCCTCGTTACAAAGCTTCACAGCGTCGATAGTTGACAGAACATTCGGCCCCATCATCTGTTCGTAACGAGCGATCCAGTGGACGTACGCAGCGTTGTGGATAAATGCATCAGCTGTATCAGCGACATGCTTCCAGCTAGCGTCGTCTAGGCCAAGGCGAGGCTTAGAGAGATCACCAATAACGCAGGAGATCCTATCAGCCCAAGAGTCTTGCCAGAGACCGTAGCCCTTGAGGGATCTTACAAGACGCTCCTTGGCAAACTTAAGGTCCTTGGCTCCCCGGATACAAGCGATCAGCTTAGTGTTCTTTCTGTCCAGTATATCCTTGACTAAGTATGCGCCGAGAAAGCCAGTAGCCCCGGTAAGAAAGAAAGTGGCGCCGTTAGAAGGGCTCAGAGCATCCGGATCCGCACTTTGGTACTTCGCGTCTAGAGTATTGGTAAGCTCATCGAGAGAGTCAGAGTAAACATTATCGTTAGAATGATCGACTGTGACAGCCTGGCCGCTGCGAAGACTGTCGACTGCGCTGCCCAGGCCTCGAATAGTGGGATTTGCATAGAGGACACCGATGGTGACATCGGCACGTAGTTCCTTGCGAATATCAAGCAACAGTTGCTGGGCAAGAAGACTGTGGCCACCGCAGTCGAAGAAACTTGAGTCTGGCCTGGAGATCGAGGGTCAGTATTGAAATGGTGGATATGTGAACTATCAGTGGAAGCATACCTGACCATCTTGGCGTTCAAACCCGGGATTAGGGTCGACCACTGTGTCGCAATCGTCTTTTCAGTCTCAGATAGGCTCTCCCAGCTCTTCAGATCTTCTTCCGAAGCATCCTCTGTCATGAGAGAGGCATCGGGGAAAGGAAGATTAGGAGAATCAACCTTTCCGTTCGGGTTCAGAGGCAGCTTCTGCAAAACAATGTAGATCGAAGGAACGGAGTGCGCCGGTAAGCGAGACTTGAGGTGGTCTCGCACCTCGGCTTGGATACGGCGGAACCTCTTGAGATAGACAGTACAGGGTCCCATTTCTACACCCTCTTCGTCGATATCCTGGAGGCTCTGAGTCTCAAGCCAACGCTTCCATTCAGCGATCTCAGGCACAATGTAGCTGACAAGTGTCGGCTCCTCATTACGATCTCTTCGAACCAGTGTCTTGCAGTCTCGGATCAGAGGACTGCCACCAAGGTTCGCATCAATCTCGTTGAGTTCAATGCGGAATCCACGGATCTGTAAGAGTTAGCTTTGTGAAAACGCACAATGGAATCAAACGTTGACCACCTTAACTTGTGAGTCCATACGGCCCAGGACACGCACAGCTCCGTCTGGTCGATATTCTCCAAGGTCACCTGTGACGTAAAGTCTGTCTCGCGGCCCCTTGTAGTACTTGCGCCAAGGTTCGCCCTTATCGTTGGCCTTGTCTGCCTCCACCCACTTCTCGTTATCAACGAACCAGTTATCAATGAACTTCTCCTTGTTCTTCTCAGGATCATTAAGGTATCCTTCGGCAAGACCAGCAGCGCGGATATAGATCTCTCCAACCACACCGATCGGGCAGATCTTGGTGTGATCTTCTCGATCCACAACCAATACCTGGACGCCCTTCATGCCCCAGCCAGCGGGGATAGAGTCGCCGAGCGAGTCCAGAGCTGCAGGGTCCTCCTGGGCGGAAGGGACCTCAAAGTAGGACACAGCGCGAGAAGTTTCCGTGGTTCCGTACATGTTGATGATGGTGCAGGCGGGACCTAGCTGACGGAGACTCCTACAGTCCCGAGTAGTGAGGACATCACCAACGAAAAAGACCTGGCGCAGGCTAGGAAACTGCGCTGTGGCGCCACCAACCAGAATCTGTCCCATGGCAGGCGTGAGGTGAGTTGTCGTTGGTGACCACTTTCTCATCCATTCGCTCAACCTTACGTGCTGGATATCCTCCTTGGCGGGTAGGATTAGGCTTGCGCCCAAGGCCAGAGGCGTCATAATATCTGAGCCAGGGTTAGTCACATTTGCAACACATAGTGAATGAATCCCGCACCTCGCTGGATTGGATCATGGGCAATTCCGGAAAGACAGGCGAATACACTTTCTGATGAGAGGCCGAACCTCTCAGCCATCCACGGAAAATACTTTGCTAGACTGTAATGACGGCCAAGCACTCCCCTATTGAACGTTAATAAAGGTTCGAGCTCTTAAAAAGCTGGAGAAAAAAAGAAAAGAAGAGCTCGTACTTGGGCAATCCTTGCGTTCCGCTCGTGAATGACAGCGTACAGTTGGAGTCGGGTCCAATGAGCACATCGGGGGGTGTTGAGGCCCTCCCTTTAACATTGGCAAAAATATCAGCACTGTCTTCGCCCGCAATCAACTCGCCATCTTCGGTGAAGCGGAGGTCTGGGATCTTGATCTTAATGGCAAGTTCATCATCAATGCACTTTTGTACGAGAGGAGCAAGAGGACTGTGTCAAGACGTTAATCAGGGAGGGGAGCTCTCGGGTTATCAAGAGTTGGGGTTGGCCTTACCCGCTCTCTTCCGTAGCCTTGCGAATGGAGATGAGCGCCTTGGGCTTGGAAACTTGAAGATAGACTGGTATGGTATGTTAGTTAATGCTGATTTTCGTTCTCGTCCGGTGTATACCATACTTTGCTGTCTTTGCGGGGGGTACTGAGGATCAAGGACAGTGACGATAGCACCAGCAGCCAGGGTTCCCATGTATGCACAGACCAATTCGACTGAACGGTGCGCAAAGATCATGACTACGTCTCCATTCTGGATGCCGGAGTCGCGTAAATAATTGGCGATGTTGTTACTTGCTTCATCAATTTGGCGGTAGGTGTAGGTTCTTGTTGGCGCCCTGCATGCGTTGTTAGCAACTGATGCAATTGCGACCATGTTTCAATGCAAAGGGACATCGTCAACCCACTTCGAGGTCACAGTCTCTGTCACACAAAGCCTGTCAGGATGAGCCACGGCATTCTTGTGGAATATCTCATGAATGCCTCCAATGTAGCCTCCCCAGTCGAGATCTTCAGTAGGGTCAGGTAGCGACATTATGCCCGGCTGAACTTGTACACAATGCAAGGAAAATTCCTGACAGTTACAGCCAATGAATGAATAATGCAAAAGGATTGAGGGCCCAAGGGCGTTGATAAATTTAAACTCTCGATATGTCGTCCCCAGATGTAACAGAGCGACAGTTTGAGGCCATTTAAGAATGGATGAATATGGCTTGTGGCTTTCAATGCGTCACACAGGAAATTTCTATGGAGCTCCGAGAGCGGAGGGCCAGTATAGGGTAAGATAGTTGATGTGGAGGTGGGCACGTGACCCTATTACGCATCTTTGGACGTCGCTTTACATAAGGTATACAAATACGTACCAGTAGTTAGTGATTTCCTACCCAAATGACAAAAAGACTGAGGTGTTTTTACTCCAAGTCTACCAGACCTTGGGACTGGTTTTCTTTGACTCCTTGTTTCATTGGAGACCTGGCCAACAGCATAAGAAATGGAAAGTGGAAAGTTGGTTGCCCGTGACCTCCGCGGAGCCTGGCTAGCCCAAGCCGAGTTCGGGTGCAGCTGTTGGAAGAAATCCAATGGTTGTTGACCGTTACATTGACTCAATTACCTATACACCAACAATGTTGTTACTGATGAAATGGTAACTGCCAACACATTCCTGCAAAGAAATCTAGTTTCTCCTTACTGGATCCTTCAGTTCAATCCCTCACACTTCACCTCTTTTAAGCAACCGAAATCACATGTTACAGACTAACAAGCCACATGTAGTGTTCAAGTCTCAAGCACATGGCTAGTAGATGCCGCCCCCTTGATGAGTGGGCTGAGGTGTTGAAGGGCCAGTCATGCCTTCAGTCATGTAGTTTGCATTGGTAGGTCTAACTCAGTAGATCAGTATCAATCAAAGCCAAGAATGTGAACACATAAACTGACGTGCTGTCCCAATTTCTTCTGTGCATCTCACGACCTCGGTGGTGCTGCTCGCACTCAGGATGATATGTCCTAACGGGTGACTGACGGGACAATGTTGGCGTACAAGCACGAGACTGCCGCCTGATGGTATGTTAGTACTAGATGAATCTGGTATACGAGCGTACCCTACCCAGGCACCACAACTTTGAGTTGGTCAATATGCTGTCGAGTGTCTAGTATTTTAGACTTGGGAGTCGGTGTCCTTTCCATGGGATCGGAAGGGGGTCGAAGAGGTAGCACGGCCAAAGGGTTGTGATAATTTGACAGGTTGCTATCATTGGCGTTTGACACATTTGTTTGCGCGCGAGATTTTTGCGCGTCGGATGCGTTCTGATGAGTATGCGATAGTTGCACATTGGAGATAAGATCGAAGTCGTCACTATGAACTGTCGCTGCAGCAGAACCTGGCGACCGGATTCTATCACTGCCAACTGTATCACTCCCATTACTTCCTCGAGAGTGATCCGAGGGATCGCCGTTGTGCCCAAGGTCTTGACTGGCGCGAGGTGCTTCATGAGCCTCTGTTTGTTTATCCGTAGATCTGTATGCGTTCGATTTTCGATGAGAGCCTTCAAGCTGAGGCTGTGGCATGAGAGGGGTTCCGGGAACTGATTCGCTACCCACGGTCGAAGCTCTTCCGAGAGGAAGCCCAAACACTCGACGGAGACGCTGACGCCATGAAGGATGCCGAGGGGGTAAACCGCTTGAAGACATAGAAGCTGGACACGACCTAGAACGCTGCATTGGTCTGACTGGCTCATTCTGGTGAGTCATAGGTTGAAATACTGGCTGTGGTTGAACATATGTAGTTGGCTGAACAGGTAGAAACACTGGGATCTGCTGCTGAGGCATCACTCCCGAAGGACCCTGAAGATGCGGGAGGGGAGCTGGAGCGAGAGGGGCGAGAGGGGGGTGATAGAGCACAGGCTGATATGATACCTGTTGGCTTGGGAATCTCGGAACAGGAGGTAGTTGTACTAGTGAAAAAGTCGGGGCGAGGGCCAACGAGCGTCTTCTACGCCTCCGTTGGCGGCGGAGCACAATTTCCTGGTGAGCTGTCGTTATTCTTCCTAAGTAGTACATGTAGGCAAAGAGAAGAACGATCAAGATGACTGTAGCACTGGTGATAATACCTGCTTGTTCAGAGGGAGTCAGGCAGTCCCAACCCAAACACTTGTGACCTCGAACATGAAGGCTCAATATGTTGGGACAGGCGATGCCCACCTGGTCGATAGGAGTAACGGGGGCCATCGCATCGAAGCTTTCCGGACTGTGTTATCTGCACCTAAGTGAAAGTAAGGTTGGAGAGAAAGTCCTCCCAGTGGATAGGCGAGGACGAAGAAGATAATATCTTTCACCCGAGTAACTGACGGCATGGAGAAAGAAGAGAAATGAGGTTAGATGCTCCGAATGAAAAACATATCTGAACCTCCAGGAGGGATATGGATATCCGAGCTTGATAGCTCATCGTTGGCAAAGCTGGCTGACACTGTCTGGCAGCTGCCCAGTGGTCGCCAGGCCACCAACCCGGGCCTGTGAGCGATTCAAGTAATATGACTATAGAAATGTTAGTGTTTGACGCTTGAAAATGAGAGCCTGGAGCGCTGAGAGGGATTGCGATGCCGTACATAACGATAGTGATGTTTGAGAAGTACGAATAGAGGGGAATACACTGCATAGAAACATATTCCTTTCTGACTCATGTAATCTAGAAGGCAAAAAAAAAAAAAAAAAAAAGGAAATACAGGACATCAATAAGAGCATGAAATATAAGACAGAATAACCAGTAGTATAGAAACTTATAGGGGAAAAAAAGCTATTACTTGTATTTATTTTAATATCATTAAATATAGTAAACTATTATTATAGAGTTTATATAGGCAGAAACAGTCCTATTTACAGCAAATCAGATAGAAATATATACATACAATACCATAGTGCTACTATTAGCTCAAATTACTAAATTGAAATTTATTATTACAGAGCCTGACTGTCTCATTACTAGGATCCTTCCATGTAATCACCTCAAGCTGGAGATTTCGCCGTGTAAGTCATTGGCCAATCAGCGAGCGGCTCTCGCCCCATTAATATGCGCCAAGTACGTACCGCAATTCAAGACTCGTCCAGGTGCAGCTTCTCAGATTCTCTTTCATCCTGCGAATTCAACAAGACCAAGTTGATACGCCCAAAACTTCCGGCGCCATCATCACAACCCGCACAGACAACACCACACAGGCTCGCTCAGATTCTGCGATTGATTATGTCCCTTGGTCTTTGAACCACTCGATGAGCTGATCCTCCTTTAACTCGAGGCGCATTGACAGCTCCAAGCGACGCGTTCCTCGAACCAACTTTTTTACTCCCGAACGAACAACACCACTCTTTTATCCTCACGCCACTTTTTAACCACAATGTCCTCTTCGCAAACAGCAGCCGCGAATGGTGTCAATGGCGGAACACGGTCCGCGCCGGTCAGTACCCGATTCACTGACATCCCTTCCGCCATCGACATCCCTGTGCAAGGTGACCAGGAAGACGAGGCTGTCGAGATCGACCTCGAGGACCTCGTCGACGACCCTACTGAACTCTGTACCCTCTTCGAGAACGAGCGCGCCGCAAAAACCTACTGGATGACCGTCGCTTTAGCTTATGCCAAACAACACAAGATCGATCATGCCATCGAGATGCTCCAGCGAGGCGGCAGCGCCATCCAGAGCAACAGTTCCAACCCGCGCGATAAAGTCAGCATGATCTGTTGTCTATGTTGGATGTATCTGTGGAAGAGCAGAGAGGCTCCCCGTGTCGCACCCGAGGGCACCTCTGTGTCTGACGCCAAGACAAAGGAGTATTATCTACAGCTCGCGACATCCTCCCTCAACGATGCCGCTCGACTCAACCCATCGTTTCCTCCCATATTTCTCGCCCGCGGCGTTCTCCTCCTTCTACGGGCCTCTTTGCAGGCACCGTCCAAGACTACTGGAGGCATCGGTTCCGAGAAGCACGAGCTCCTCAAGACTGCCGTGAAGTCCTTCGACGATGCCCTACGAGTCTCCCAGGGTAAAAACATGCTTGCACTGATGGGAAAAGCTCGTGCTTTATTTTCAATGCACAAGTACCCCGAGTCGCTCACAATTTACCAGGATGTTCTGCAAAAGATGCCTGACTTGGTTGACCCAGATCCCCGAATTGGTATTGGCTGCTGTTTCTGGCAGCTTGGCTTCAAGGATGACGCCAAGATGGCATGGGAGAGGTGCATTGAGATCAACCCTGATTCAAAGGTTGCCAACATTCTCCTCGGCCTCTACTACCTGGATGCGAGCGGTCACGTACCTGTAAACAGCGACGAATTCTTGAAGCTTTACAAGAAGGCCATGACAGAATACACGCAGAAGTCTTTCAAACTTGACAAAAACCTCCCCCTTACCTGCTCGACTTTTGCCGGCTACTTCTTGTCTCGAAAGTCGTGGGACAATGCCGACAAGTTGGCGCACAAAGCTATTCAGTACACAGACGTCAATGCCATTGCCAGTGATGGCTGGTACATGCTTGCGAGAAAAGAGCATTATGATGGTGACACGGAGCGTGCGACGGATTACTATCGTCGTGCCGATGAAGCTCGCGGAGGTGCTGAGACGGGCTACCTTCCTGCTAAATTTGGCGTTGCTCAGCTCTCAGTTTTGAAAAATGACCTGGGAGAAGCCAAGCTTCGTCTGGAAAAGATGATCCAACAGTCCAAGAACCATGAGGCTATGATTCTCCTGGGCACACTGTACGCCGAGGAAGTCTTCGCTACCCAGGTAAGCGATAGCAAGGAGGATAAGTCTGCTGAACTCAAGAAAGCGACCGCTCTTCTGGAGGGCGTACGGAATGCTTGGAAGGACCCGAAGAAGGCATTATCGCCAGATGCCTCAGTTCTCCTTAACTTGGCACGCCTGTATGAGACGGATCACCCTGACAAGGCTCTGCAATGCTTGCAACAAGTTGAGCAACTTGAATTGGACCAGGTCCCGGCATCCGAACGACCTGAAGATGTCACTGATGAGGTCGAGATCAAGGCTGCGCTTCGCAAATCGCTGCCCCCTCAGTTACTTAACAACATCGGTTGTTTCCACTCACAAGCTGAGAAACATGAGCTTGCGAGTGACCTGTTCGAGGCCGCGCTAGGTGCTTGCATGAAGATTGGCGAGAAGGACCCTGAGATGGACACAGATGCCCTCGTATCCACAATTAGCTTCAACTTGGCTCGAAGCTACGAATCTAGAGGTCTCACAGACAAGGCTGTTGAGGTGTACGAAAGTCTCTTAGCTCGACACGACGATTACACGGATGCTCGCGCCAGACTTGCCTATATCAAGCTCAGGAAGAATCCAAACAAGGAAGGTCCTGATGCTGTCGCCAAGTTGTACCAGGAGAACAATACCGACTTGGAGGTCCGGGCCTTGTACGGCTGGTATCTGGGCCGGGTTGGCTCAAGGAAACGCCCAGCTAACCTGGGTGAGGACAATGAGTTCCGCCATTTCAAGCATACGCTTCAAAACTATGACAAACATGATAGACACGCTCTCGTGGGCATGGGTAATCTGTATCTCATGCAGGCACGAGAGATGCGCCGTGAATCGGACTCGGAAAAACAAAAACGAAGTGCAACATACGGTAAGGCTGTTGAGTTTTTTGACAAGGCGCTATCGCTGGATCCAAAGAACGCCTATGCTGCGCAGGGTGTGGCCATTGCTCTTGTCGAGGACAAGAAGGAATACAAGGCGGCACTGGGGATTTTCAACAAGGTCCGAGAAACTATCAGGGACTCCCACCTCTATGTTAACCTGGGACACATATATGCTGAGCTCAGACAATACTCAAAGGCCATTGAGCACTATGAGATTGCTCTTTCCAAAGATGGCAAAGCCAACGATGCAACAATCCTCGCTTGTTTGGGTCGAACATGGTTGAATCGTGGGCGGGCGGAACGTGATGTGGATGCACACATCAAGGCGCTTGAGTGTGCTCAGAAGGTCAGTGCCCTCCTCTCATACTTCGTTGTACTTTGTACACATGCTTATTCCTACTCGACAGGCTCTCGAGGTTGCTCCTGAGCAGATGCATTACAAGTTCAACGTGGCTTTTGTGCAAATCCAGCTTGTTACAATGGTCCAAGGATTACCAGAGAATAAGCGCTCGACAGAACAGCTCGAAAAGGCCGCTGAGGGCCTCGAGGCTGCTATCGCGTCACTGGATGAGATTGCGACGCATCCGCAAACCCCTTACCCTAAGCACGATGTCGAGCAGCGTGCGAACATGGCCCGTAACACCTTGCGTAAACAGCTTGAACGAGCCATCGGTAGGCAGAAAGAGTGGGAGGAGAAAAATAAGGAGAAAATACAGGCAGCCAAAGAGCTACGAGAGGCCGAGCTCCGTCGCCGTGAAGAAACTCGTCAAAAGGCGTTAGAAGCAGAACGGGAGCGACAAGAAAAGATTAGGAAGGAACGTGAAGAGATTGCTGCACAAGATAAGGCCCTAGCTGAAAAACGCGCGGAAGAGGAACGGGCTCGCGCCGAGGCCGAAATGACGACTGATAGCGAGACGGGAGAGAAGATAAAACGAAAGCGGAAGACCGCTCCAAGGGCCTCGGGAGAACCAAAGCCCAAGAGATCAGGAGGAAAGAAGAAGAAGAAGAGTGACCGTCAAGACGATGAGTCCGAAGAAGAAGAGGAACGCACAAAGAAGCGCCGTCGTCTGACAAAGAAAGAATCATCCAAGTTCAAGTCGGCCGAGATTGTTGTTGACAGCGACGAAGAGAACGAGAACGAAGATGATGAGCTCGAGCGTGCCGAGAGAAACATCGATCGCGAAGAGACTCCTCTATCTGAGGCTGAGGAGAAGGTTGCCGAGGATGACAAGATGGAGGTCGACGACGGCGCCAACCAGGAAGGCGAAGACGATGACGAGGAGGAGATCGCTCCGCGCCAACAGCACAAGCGAGCTCGTCGTGGACGTGTCGTTGACAGTGACGAAGAGGACAATGAAGATGGGGATGCACCTGCGCAAGCTTCTGGTGATGAGTCTCGTCCTGCTGCAGATACCAGCATGGCCGACGCAGACGAAGACGAGTAAAAGGAGCCACAAGTTGATAATTAAGAATGTAACTTTGCTAATATAAGCTGAAAAAGGGTTCCCTCCCATTGGGTTTATTTGTATCATAAGTTAGAAGGTTTTTACATCATGGCGTAGGAATGAATGGAAAGCGAGTTTTTCACAATTGGTCATCTAGATAGACTGTGGTGTGCCCCGACAGAGATGATACTTGAGATTAAGTGAGTAAATTGTGGTATACAACTAACGTGAATTGACATGTCTTCGCGTGTCGTGGTCCTTCATCTATTCCTGGGATGTGCGGCTCCTCAGCGGCCGTGTCCCGTAATCAGACTTTATGTATCATTCCGTCTCTTGTAAGCTCATTTTTCTATATATACACACATACATATATATGAGGTGGCTGGCTTTTACATTGCTATTGATGAGCCTCGGTACGATTCCTTACCGAGAGGAGTAAGGCATTGGCACAGGTTATAAAGCTGGAGAAACTGGCATGCTTAGAAGGCAAAGACCTGGTCGACGAGCTTGCTGACAGGACGGGCCTTCTTGAAGCCAAGGCTCTCTGTTGCCTTCTTGAGACCGCTAATCATGGGAGGAGGACCGCACAGAAGAATCTTGACATCATCGGCAGGCTTGGGAAGATATTTCTAGAATATGGTCAGTCGCTGAAAGTAGCAAAGTTGAGCGCGAGAGAACTTACGTCGATCATGTCGGCAGTGACGTAGCCAACGCCACCAGTCCAACCCTCCTCGGGTTTGTCGAGGACGTAGTGAACGCGGATACCAGAGTCCTGCTTAGCGAGAGCATCGAGGTCCTCCTTGAGAAGAATATCCTGGGCAGTAACGTTGGCAAAGATGAGGTCGACCTCGGTCTTATCTCCGGCAGCTCGGCCGCGAACGATGGCGCGGATGACTTGGAGCATGGGAGTGATTCCAGTGCCGCCAGCAATCATACCAAGGTGTCGAACCATATTGGGAGTGTAGACAAAGGCGCCCTTGGGGCCACGGACCTTGATGGTCTGACCGACGGTGAGAGAGGCCATGTGCTTGGAGATGTTGCCCTGAGGATAAGACTTGATCAAGAGGTCGACGTGGCCGGGCTGGTGGTCACCAGAGATGGGAGTGTAGGAACGAACAATCTCCTTGGTAGTGCCGTCGGGCTGGGGGCAAGGAGCGCCAATTGAGATGTGCTGGCCGATTGGAAGACCGAGAATGTGCTTGGGGCTGGGGAGCTTGAAGCGGTAGCTATCGTGAGATCAGTATACCGAACAGGGCGAGGACGGGGGGCGGCATACATGGCGACATTGTGAGAGACGATGGTCTTCTCCTCGAGCTCGAACTCCTGAAAGACATCGGGCTTGAGGGTTGTCTTGACCTCTGCGATGCGATTACAAGTTAGTCGACATTGACTTGGGGGAGATTTTATCTGGCGGCAACTTACGGAAGGCCATGAAGTTGTATAGACCGAATGCTACGGCGACAAGAAGAGCCCAAGGAGCCCACTCCTTCTTGACGATAAGAGTGCCAACGACGAGGAGCAGGCCAGGGGCGTAGACATAATCGATGTAGTGCCTCGCGAAGAGCGAGTTGTTGTCAGACATGGTGGAGCTTTGCTTTGGAGATCCCCGCCTTGGAAAGCGACTGGGAGGTGAAGCTCTGTTTATTTGGTGTATTGCTCTCGGCCGAGCAATTGGACCTTGCAAGTGAGCTCGTGTGAGATTGTACGGAAGCGTGTATGTATATATATACCTGATCCAGGTGCAAAGGGCAGTATTTTGCTTCTGCTTCTGCTTCTGCTTTCGCCTTTGCTTTGCGGGGTGCAAAAGAAAGCTGAGGCGTTTGACGGTTTAAAGGAAGAGGATGAGGGGGTAGCTCTGCTATGAAAAATGGAAACCGAAGGCCGATTTCCGAAATCGCTGATGGCTGATGGAAGATTTTGCTTGTTTGGGAAGGCGGTCAGACGGCGGGGACGGTGAAGCGGTCGAAAATACCGATTGATCGTGAGAATAATTATCGATGAGTGTTGATAGATCTGATTGGCCAGACAATGACTGTTGATACTCAGTTAATGGCAGAGTATCACGAGCAGGTAAAACTCTCGGAGCTAAATCATTGCCGAGTTGTCAAGTTCAAAAGAGGAAGATGGCAGCTTTATATATGGTAAATGTAGGTAATGTGCCTTGTGTTGTGTTGTATTGCTCCTTGGCGTAAATCATTGGATGTCCCTCCTATCAACTTATACCTAGGTACCTTAGGTAGATGTTACGGCAAAGCTCACCTAATACAAGCTAGCGTGGACCATACAGTTATGTCTCAGTGTCTGGGCAGTTTACTTGCCTGCCGTAGTTTGGTAGTACCCCTCTACCTACTAACTTACTTACCGAGATCTAACTACCTACCTTGGTATTTGAACGAGGGATATCTTCCTCGGACCTCAAGTGGCCGTCAGAACTACCGTACCTCGGAATTTGTATAAATTAAGAGATTTCTTTATCATCTCACTACTCAAATCCATCGAATCAAAGGCCTCAGCATTGTTACTCCTTGTGATGGGATAGTTCCCAACGTCACAATACAGCCTGCTTCAAATTCATCTAGATTCATGATACCAAACTAAGTCAAACAAAAAGGAAAAGCTCTTGGTACAGTCTTAAGCATGGCATGATGATTACCTAAATACTACGTGTTGAAAAGAACCACTGTCACAACAACACTTATGAGTCAACTTACATTGAGAGGAATTCGAAGATGCAGAGGATGCTCCCATCAGAGCCTTGGCAAATTCCACGAGGTTGCATCCAGGACCATAGTAAGGGATATCATTGAACAGCATTTTTTCGTCAGATAGCATCTTGCGGGATAGGTATCCTGTATTTGATCATATCTGCCGCCAGCCGTCGCTCGGACATACCTCGATGTTTGGAATCGACGGTAAGCAATTTATCTGTTGTCTCAAGCGATACTTGAGAGACTATACAGAGTGTTGTAAGATATACTACAAGCCCAATTGAACTCCTAGTCACTACTTCAGACACGAGAGCCTTCAGAAATGGAACTCTTGTAGACGATGGGCGAAATTGAGCTGGTGGAAGTAACACAGTTGCAGAATATTGTTCGACTGTGCGTAGGTTTCCAGTAACTTTCAATGTTTCAGCGATGCTCCAAGGTTCTAAATTTGTCTAAATATTTGTTAGCTGTCTATGTCGAGTCTTAACTCTCTTGTCGATGTCAGCGTACACTGGACCTCAGTAGCCTCATGGACATGCCACTTCCCAAGCATCAGGAACCTCCTTATCCACATGTCTCTAAGCTAGGTAGGTATGCAATTGAGCGGTCAACGAGGGACGGTGACTAGGTGAGTTATCCACAAACAACCTAGGGAACTGCCATGAAATAGAGTATCACTACTCAGGTAGATGATGGAGGACAGCAACTTTTATTAGTCTGGTCCCTGAATTTATGTAGCGCAGTAATCGCCCATCAAGCATGGATATCCACCAGTGGGGGCGTTGGTTTCTTTTTTAGAGCACATTGGAGCCGGCGTCGTTCGTTCGTGTCAAGCATCAAAACCCACATACTGGTACGGAGTACATGACATGGTACATGAGGTGCTGCAGACTGCAGTGCAGGCCGTCAACTTTCAAGGGTCTCTCGACAGGGGCCTCTGTGGATGGAAAACTACCCAACTTAGCTCCTGCAAGTGTAGATTCAATACGACCGTTGCAGTGCTATCCTGTAGCTTCACGGACTCGCCGGTTATTGGCCTGAGATCAGGGTGACTTTTGCTGACAATCTCTTAGATATTGACGAATGATCACGGTTTCATCCATGAGATGCCACGCCGCTTAACGCCAGGTTGAAGTGGCTCGTTGAACCGCCAACGGCGAGCTGTATCAATTGTTGGACTGGACGGTCGAGCACATTTTCTGCATCACTCGGATATCCAAGCTTCATGCTCAGCTTCTTCTCCCGTGCCATGACGCAAGTTCGTCAACGATTATTATAAGATGGAAGTTCCAGAACGGCCCATCCCTTGAGATGTACAAGTCGATCGAACTTCATCATGCTGGGGCTTATCCTGAACGAGGATACTGCGTCGTCTAGGGGGCTTGGATGCACGCCAATCGCAAGCTCCATGATGCCTATCAAGCAAGCCTTGTTTACCTACCTTACCTACCCACATACTTAGGGACGTAGTTAGGCTTGTGGACTGCGACTACGCGGGTTGCAAAAGCTCGTAAGTTGATGCGGCGTCCGGCAACACGGCAGATAAGGATTATGCAGAGGTTTTGCTCAGCACGAGATCCTGTCAAAGTGCACGACACGAGGGTCGGGAGAAGGAACAAAAAAAGGAGAGTTATAGGTGACACGAGATCAATGAATACGATGTTGATATGTCAGAAAGATCAAGGGATTGGTGAGCCAGAGCCAGGGCATTGGGCGGCAGCTCCACCAACTTACGAATACAAGCGCACAAGCCGCAATTCTTGTGCAGAATCTCGTGGCCATGATGGCATAGGAAGTTACTGAATGAAGCTGGGCTTGACAAAGCGAAATGGGCGGTTTTGATGGAATATGGATCACCTAGTACCTAAGGTAGGGGAGGGGTCGCAGACTTCAAAGTCTCATCAACTGCAGTACATACCGTGATATTGAACGTTCATGATGATAATGGGGCTTATGATCCAACCATGGCAGCTGAAAGTCTGAAACGAGGGTACTTGTTAATAAATCTGGCCGCGAACACCGACCGTCAATTGGCATTGTCACTTCACATTTGCATTGTATGCATCACCAGGGCATGGCAGGGTACCCCGCGCACTTGATGATTGGCCTTGTCGTGGACGAACTCAACATCAAGAGCCGAAATAATGATGGGTTTCAGCATCATGGTCCATCATGACCACTCACCACGTCCATCGCCGTCAGCAATTGTCATTTGGAAGAGCATTCTGGGGGTCATCAGCGACCAAACGTTTCGTTGCGCTTTACAGCCTAAGTTACACGTAGTAGAAAGTGAGATATGCATAAGAGCGTCTTGGTTTGAGCAGCCGTTTCCTGTTTATCTACGGATACAGCACACTCAGTCTCAAACCTTGGACCACGCCATCCATGCCCTTGTCTGAATACGCACGCCTTGATTCTTCCCATCCCCGAAATGCCAGGCCCAGCGGGGGGAGCCCTCGCCCCTTGACATTTTCCTGCGGCCATACATATTCAGCCGAGGACCAGTAAATCGAGTAAATCGCAGGGTGACGAGCGCGCAAACCTGGGTTGGTTCATTCAATTGGCTTTGCCAATCGAGATCTAATCTACTACGCGTTAGCCCTTCTTTGTGTTGGGTGAAAGAGTCCGGTTTTGCAGGGATTTCCTCTTAGAGATGAGGGAGGCATCTTAGTTTGTTTCTTTTCCATTAGGTGCCCGCCCGCCCGTTGGAGATTTCCAGCTAAGGTAAGGTATGTACCTACCGCCTACCTCCCTATAATCCAGTGGAGCTTTGGCTGTTTGACCCAACTGTAAGTCCGTATGCACGGGCAGACAGATCCATTAGGTTGTGTGTGTCTGGTCCTGCACTAAAAAAAACCCCCCGGCCGCAGCAGTCCTTATGACGACGACAATTGATGGGATCCATGGATGTGAGATCCAACCCGACCTCAGACCATACCTTACCCATGATTGTATGGACTAACTCAACTACTACCTTACTTTATTTTCTTTGCTCTTCCATTTTCCTTCCTTCCTCTCCTTTCGACTTTCGACCTTGGAGTCTTTTGTTTGACTTTTCCTCTGAAATTAATCCTAGCCAATCCCCCTCCCCTTTCTCTCTTTCTTTCTTGCCCCATCCTCTTCTAGATCCATCTCTATTCCGGCGTCTGCCAGCTCCTATCCAAGCTTGGCCCGTGGCTCAAGACATCCATCCACCCATCCATACATTATCACCACTTTAGGCACCTCTTTTGTCTTACTTATCATACTCTCCTTTTCTTCGTCTTCAAAAGGCTTGACCTACGACTCTGTCTCTCGCTCCTTTTCCCTTGTCGTCTCCGGGACCACCGAATCAAAAGCTTATACTCACTCGCCTCGTATTGTTGAAGTCTCAAGCCTCCTCCTGCTGGCTCTCGTCTCGACAAGTTTTCTCCCACTCTGCGTTGCTGGGCATCGCCTTTGCCCTCAAAACCCCCCGTGCTTGGCAGTATATCAGCATGCCTGCGACTGTGATCTAGATCTCACACGTTTCTCTGCTCCTCATCGAGCTGGCCCGTCTTTTCTGCCTCACAACGACGTCGTCTTGAATATTGGCCTCATCAAAGCCTCTGATTCAGTCCCTCGCCGCCGATTATCCGATCGAAATCTCAGCTCGTCCCGTGATAATTCCCTCCACGTACACTCCATTTGCCTCTACCGGCCTTTGCATCCTCATCCTTTTTCTCTTCCTCCTCCCAGGAGTTCTGTCTTGCGTGACTGTCTGCAGTATCTACAGTACATACCTACCCACCAAGTACATCTCCGGCCAAACTGGAACTAGTTATACATGGCGCTCAGCTTCTAAGCACATTCCTCAGCCATTCTTCAACAACGCTCTACCACCGTCAAACCCAAAATATCAGCACTCAGCGACCGACTCGACGCCAGCCGCATCCACGTCCCGCTCTGACTCTTGACTCTGACGACAACGCATGCCGGGGCTCCTTTCAGCTTGACTCGTTCAATATTTTGCGACATTGCATAAGTGTAGCCGAATGAACTGAGACATCTTGACGTCGAGACGACCCTGTCACCCAGTCCACGGTTCACATCTCTATATCGTTTTCGGCCTCTTTTCAAAGAACACTCATTTGTTTTCGAATTGCGAGTGTGGTGTCGTGTGCGTCTCCCCTAACGGCATGCTCGCCATCTATACATACTGAACCATTTCTCCATCTCTGCTGATTTGGGGAACATCAATTCTCGAGCCTTGAAAGCCAGCGACAATATTGTGGTAGTTTCGATCCAGGAGTTGTCAACATGAACGCCGAAAAGTGGAAGAGGAGGACTCTTCCCACCCTCAAGACGCCCCCTGTACCAATTCCTACCGATGGTAATAAGGGATTCGATAATGTCGACGGAAAGAAGCCACGCGTTTTCTCGAAAGCTCTTCGTTCTCTTAGCAATTCCTCGATGGAATCCATGTCACAGAGCCCATCTCGAAGCTCCTCCTCCATTCGACGTCTACAGAAGACACATTCAGGTTCAGGATCCATGATTGACAGGATACATCGTCGAGTATCGATAGCTTCACCCATGAGCGCATCCGCTCCGGAATTCCCATCAGTTACTCCCGAAGTCCCCTATTCCTCCATGGAGCTTATACAATACGGACCACTGAAGACCGATGTCTCGCTTCTCAAGGCCCGCGCCGAATACCTAGTTCTTACAGATACCTGTTTGATCAAGTTCGGGAGTATGGAAGGAGCCAGAGCTGCTTTCCCACAGATAAAATCGGGCAGCGGGACACTGAAGCCCAGCAGTGCTCATCACAATTCTCACAAGTCATCTTCCGACGTGCGGATAGAAATACCCTTGCGATCCATCGTTGGCGTTTTCAATGAAGAAGGTTCAAGCCCTCGATTTGGCGTCGAGATATGGTGGTTCTCCCAGTGGCCAAAACTTGCGTATTCCAAGGCGCATCTCTTCTTCATGTTGCCCAAGGACCGGGATGACTGGTTGGCCAGCATCCAACAGGCTTGTAGAATGAGTCATAGGCGAGCTCCTTCTCCCTCCTTGATCCCTGGCAATTTGAAAGCGAGAATCAACCATATTGTGGAAACCACTGAGCCAGACTCGAATGCCAATGCCGCCAAGATATTGACTTTTCCCGTGGTCAAGCGTACAATAGGCTCGCCTCAGAAGGCCAATTCTGCTGATGAGTCTCAGCACTTTGTGGATGGCTCGTCCTTCTACATCGTCATTGGGCCAGCCATGTTGTATTTCCTCGAGGTTCTCAAGGCAGATTATGCTACTACACCTGGTGACCTGCGCGTAAAGGTGCAGTCCTACGGTACAGTCTCACTCATTCGATTCCGAGCGTCTGTTGCGTCACACGAACAAAGGTTTGTGATGAGCTTCCGGTAAGTCCCACCACACCATACTTCATCACTCCATGTTCTAATGTAGGGCTAGGTTACCACTGGGCCGTGAGAACAGACTCGAGCTTGCTAGTGTACATTACAGACATGTTATTGAGGCAATGACTAAAGTCGACCGAGAATTGAAACCCATGTGGCCACAGCATTTGCAAAAGGCAATATTTGATATCAAAGGCCTTCCTCCGCCACTTCAGTTGACATCTGGAAATGATTTGGGAGGCCTCGAGCGAAGTTTGCACGCCTATTGCGCTGCTTTCAAGGTCCAGGTTCCAAGATGGACCATCGAATGGAACACTCCCTCTCAGCCCGCATTTCGCCTTTTACCTCCTGGCGCACAACCATATTCTACGTTACAATTACTTGCACTATTCCGAGCTTTGCGTTATAACAGTTACTTCAAGGAGCTCTCCTTCCGCAATATTGATCTATCAGGTATCGCAGGAAAAAAGGATTACTCCCATTTCGGCGACACTATCGCCTACACGTCACTGAACGGGGTCAAGATATCTGAAGAGCATTATGACATTTTAATGCAGTCTTCTGTTCTCAGTCAAGAGATGCATGCCCTGGCATTCTCCTCGGAATCGATCCGAAGTATGGATCTGAGAAATATTCTTGGCCCACGAAGCACCATTGGCCGCTCCAAGGACCCTGAGGGCGCCCGGAGAGTCAGTTCCGAGGTTCTTCGACCTATTCTTCTGTTGCTGAAGCGTCAAGCGTGCCTTTGCCACAGCATCATCATGTCTGGCAATCTCATTGCATCGGGTGACATTGAGGAGCTGGCAAACTTACTCGTACTTGATGAGGTGTACATGAAGAAACTCGATCTATCTAATTGTGGACTTGGCGATGAGGGTCTTACTACACTCTGGGCCGGAATTCCAGGTCAGGGCGCCAATCTTCAGCATATCGATACATCCGAAAATCAAGGTACGGTCAAATTCGAAACCATCCGGGACTCGCTTAGTCAACTACGAGCCATAAGAAAACTGAACATCGCTGGCAACACTCGACTGCCGTTTGATGTTCCTTTGTTTGAGGATCATGTACTGAGTTCATGGAGTCTGGAGGAGCTTGACTTATCTGGCATTTCTGTAAGTCGACATAGATTCCATGCACGGACTCGCAACTGACAGAAGTTCAATAGCTCAATAGCCCAACTGTGGATATTCTGACTGCATATCTGGCGTCACAGAATTCCGAAAACCTCAGAGTGCTTCGTCTGAGCAAATGTGGTCTGACGGGTGCTCAGATAGCCCAGATGTTCTATGCCATGGGCCAGGGTCGACAAATTACATTGTACATCAACGGCAACCGCTTAGATGAGGGCATAGATGATTTGTGTGCGGTCATCAGCGAATGTTTTGGCCCTTGGGGACTATTCGTGCAGATGGTGGAGTTTGCCTTGGAAGCTAACTACATCAAACTTTTGAAGGCATTAACGGCCAACCAAACCATTGAATGCCTGAGTCTGGCGGGTACTGCTACCCCTGACTCGGCCAGTGAAACGGCCTGCAGAGCTCTTTCAGATCTTTTCTCTCAAAACCACACGATTAGGTTCCTTGACCTCTCTGGATTTGATGCCAAGCTGGATGAAGGCCGTCTTGGAAGAGAATTCTCCAAGGCTTTGAGCGGACTAAGGTTCAACACACGGCTGGAGCACCTTCGCGTGCGAAGCCAATTGCTGAACGTGAACATCGGAGACCTGGCTGAAGCCATCTCTGCTAATAAAACCCTTCACAGTCTTGACTGTGAGGGCAATGATTTCAATCTTTCTAATTTTAGACATCTCGTCCGACATCTGAGTGACAGTACGACGATCCGCTACTTCTCGGCTTTCTCGGATCGCGATCTCGCCCAGACAATACAAAAGTCGGTGGACAACGCCGTGGCTACAGCGACCTCGGCGCGCAGACAGTCTGTGATCTCCAAACTGCGTCACGAAAAGGTGCCCCAAAGTATTAGTGAGCCTCTAGCACAGCAGCTGCGAGATGGCTGGGAAGACGCAGTCCGAACCCAACAAGAGGTTCTGGAAAGAAATCAACTCTTGTTTGAAGAAGGCGAAGATGGTCGTTATGACTCAGGCCAAGATGGCTATATGTTATGCGACGGTGAAGAAGACTTCTCTAAAGCATTTGGCGGTTTAGCTCTACGGGCGTTTGAATCCAAGAGGGCTATGACTCGTCGCGCTTCCAATCCTTATCTGAACAATAAGAGAGCCAGTATGATCTCATTGGGCCCGACTCGTTTGGTCAGCGCCGAACCAGGTGCCAGAGTCACAAGGTCTTGGTCAAGATCTTACTCAATTGTGTCCAGCGAGGGGGGTATCAGCGCTGCAGAGAGTCCAAGCACAGGATCAGCGATCCCGACACCTCCTGAGCCCGAGAGCCCCGTAGAGAAGGAGTATCTGGTAGAGAATCAACAAGACGGGAACGAAGAACCCCTCGATTACGAATACAGCTTTGCAGATCCGCATGATCCTGACTTTGGGCTTGAACTGCGAGCCCATCGACGATTCTGGAGTGATGAAGCTGGCTGCATCGAGGAAGAAGAACATGGAGTACAGTTTGAAGAACGGCACAACTGAGATGAGGACAACGAACTCTAATGGGCAATTGAGTGCAGAGAAGGTGGCATTGTGGTCGACTCTATTCCGATCATTCCGGAGTTCTTTTTGTGATGTTCCTTAACTTGGGATAAGGGGGTAGGCGTCTATGAGTTTCTGGTATGATTGATGGTTGGTGTTATGCAGGTTTTGCGTATAAGTTACTCTTGATACCCTTCGCTAGTTTTAGTTTTTAGATGAGCTGAGTTCAATATCAGTCTTTATTTGTCTCAGTTTAAGCTACCTTTTAGACATCCGTACTGTATTTGCAATGATGGGCACCTTATGCATGTGCCCTATATTCAATGCGATGCATATGTCGGTACCCAAGATAACACAATAAGCGCGCCCGACTCAGCCAAACCTACACATACCTAGATAACTTAGGGAAAGGCGGCCAATCCCTGTCGCTTCCAGGAGAGTCTAAGCCACCCCAAATTGCATCGGTTGGTTCATTCCCCTGTAAAAGCCCACAGATGCCTTGGCAGGCCACTAGAAACGCTCCAACTGCAGTCTCCATTGAGGGACAACTCCACTACCTACCTACCTACAGCAACCTGGCGAGGCTCGAGACCACGACGCTCGTCATCACATCCAATACGAAGCCACTCACTCATTCTCACTCCTCCATCATCACAGTTCGTGGATACCTTCTGTCCACTTCACAATTACCATCTGAGGGCCGTTCAGTCCTTTAATATTGTATTTCGCATACTTTTATTGCATTTGTTTTTAACTTTCAACCCTTTCCAGTGGAGCTTTCACGCTCCAGAGAGCTCCAGTCTCGGTTCCTCGCAACCCCCGAATTTAGCGCCTCCTCGAACCTCCCAGACGAGCTTTTGTCCGTGGTCTGGCGAAGGAATCAACCCGTAATGTATTCCAACTCGAGCGCCTTCCTAGGCGGTAATAGCCAGCGTCCTGGCGGCCAGCAGCAGCAATATGGCGGAGGATCCTTTGGTAATCTGGTTGCTGGACAGCAGCCTGGTCAACCCAGCCCCTTTGCGCCTCAATCTACAGGCTTTGGGCAAGCACCTCTGCAGCAGCAGTATACGGGCTTTCCAATGCAGGGCCAGGGCCTACAGCCGCAGCAGCCCCTTCAACAACAGTTTACGGGATTTCCGGGACAGCAGCAGCAACAACAACCCCAGCCACAGCAGCAGGGCTTCCAGACAGGTGCTCCTGCGATGCCGTCGATTCCGCCTCAGTTCCAGCAACAGTTCCAGCAGCAGCAGCAGCAACAACAACCCAGTAGCTTCTCCGCCTCGCCTCAGCAAGCTTCTGGGCCTTCAAACCCACCACCGGCGCCGATGAAGCCCCAGGCTACTGGCTTCACCGAGATGGCCGCGTCTTTTCAGACTGGCGGTACTGCGAAGCCACGAGGTCGACGACAGGAGAAGTCGCAGCCCAACAAAATCCCCAATATCCGTCTCTCCTTCATCACAGCCCAGGACCAGGCCAAGTTCGAAACCCTGTTCAAGTCCGCTGTCGGAGAGGCTGGCATGACCATGTCAGGAGAGAAGGCTCGGGATCTGCTTATGAGGTCAAGACTTGATGGCGACTCCCTATCGCACATCTGGTAAGAAGAAATCTTTTCGGGGCGTGTTATTCATTGTATTTGCCCGTGGTGCTGACAAGTCTCAGGACTCTTGCTGATACCACTCGTGCTGGCCAGCTCTACTTCCCCGAATTCGCGCTCGCCATGTACCTGTGCAACTTGAAACTGACTGGCAAGCAGCTGCCACCTAACCTGCCCGAGAACATCAAGAACGAGGTTTCGAGCATGGTGGATATCATTAGCTTCAGCGTCGCTGACGAGAGCGCTCCTGGAGCCAGCTCTTCCTCTGCTCCTGATATCAGAACCAACACTGCCACTCCACCGACCATTCAGCAGCCGCAACCTCAGCCTCAAGCCTCAAACGCACAGCTGCTTCAGGCGCAGATGACTGGGTTCCCAGGACAGCAGACAGGTTTCGCTCAGCAACAGGGTCTCCAAAGCCAGCAAACAGGGTTCCCTGGGATGGCAAACAACCCTCAAGCCACAGGTTACAGCGGTCCCCGTCCCCCGATGCCCCCGATGCCCGCGGGATTTGGCCAGTCGCTCGCTCCTGGGCCTGCAGGTGGTATGGCTGCCCCTCTGAATGCTCAACCTACAGGACGGCCTGGCCAATGGGGTCTTGTCAATGCTCCTTCCACAGGCCTGCCTAACATCGATGCCCTTCAAGCCCAGATGATGCCTCAACAGGGCCGAGAAGCTGGAAACTTCACCACTCAGGGACTGCGAGGAAACGCCGTTATCCCTTGGGCCATTACAAAGGAAGAGAAGACCCGATATGATTCTCTTTTCAAGGCTTGGGATGGCCTTGGCAAGGGGTACATCGGCGGTGACCAGGCTATCGAGATATTTGGTCAGAGTGGACTTGAGAAGCCCGATCTTGAGCGAGTTTGGACTCTGGCTGATCACGGTAACAAGGGACGTCTGGACCTCGACGAATTCGCCGTTGCCATGCATTTGATCTACAGAAAGCTAAACGGTTATCCATTGCCTAACAACCTTCCCCCTGAGCTTGTCCCTCCTTCGACTCGAAACTTTAGCCAGTCCATCGGTACCCTCAAGTCAATGCTGCACGATGAATCTGAATTCCGCACCAAATCAGGTGCCGCTCTGCTTCCGCAGAAGACTGGCGTTAGCTATATGAAGAATCGCTCATTCAGGGGCGCACCTGCTGGAGCCGTCGCTGGTCGGAAGGATGCCACAGTCTTCAAGAACGAAGACGAACAGTTTGGATATAGATCGAGCGCTCGTCGCAGGGTTGGCAACAACTCGCCTCGTCCCGAATCTCCTGCTTCTGTCGCCTCGAATGACGACCTGACCTTGGATCAGCTCAAGAAAAAGATTAAGGAGAAGGAGGTTCTCCTTGATGCTATGGATTTCGCAGATGAGAAGAACCATGAAGAGGACGACATCCTCGACCGCCGTGACCGCCGTGAGGCGGAGGAGCTCTATCGTCGCATTCGTCGAATCCAAGAGGATATCGACTCTCATCCCGATGCTGCCCTTGCAAGTGGAGACTCCGACGCTGAGCGAAGAGCTCTCAAGCGCCAACTTCAAAATCTTACTGACAAGGTTCCCGAACTTGCTTCGCAGGTGCGCAGAACTGAGAAAGCTATCATGGATGCTCGGTTGGAACTGTTCCGTATCAAGGATGCCAAGGCTCACCCTGGCAGTGGTGCTCCTATTGTAGGAACAGGACCTGGCGGTACAGTAACTGAGTCGGATCGACTCAAGGCCAGGGCCAAGGCCATGATGCAGCAGCGAACTGCTGCATTGACTGGCAAGAAGGTTGATGTCGGCACTGAGGATCTCGACGCGCCTAAGCGCCTCGAGGAAGAGAGTATCAAGGTAAAAAATGAAAAGGAGAGTAACGAGCGTATGGTTCGTGATGTCGAGGAAAGTGTTCGCGACTTTGCGCACGGTATCGAGGACAGTCTCAAAGAGGGTGGCCGTGACAACACTAGTGAGCACGAAAAACGCCGCTGGGAGGATGCACTCGGTGTCGAGGATGAGGTTCGAGACTTTATCTTCGACCTTCAGCGTGAAAGCCGCAGCGCTCGACTTCGTGCTCAAGACAAGCGACCCGCCCGGGCTTCGGCACGCACTGAGGAAAGTCGGCCGGAACGTGTCGCTAGTCCTAGGGTTGAGAGTCCCGTCTCGACCTCTCGTACGGCAACTCCTCCTGTTGGAGGCTCATATTCTTCATACAAGACCCCTGAGGAGAGAGCTGCTTTCATTAAACAGCAAGCTGAACAGCGAATGGCTGAGAGGTTGGCCGCTCTCGGTATCAAGGCCCCGACAAAGTCCGGCGAGACAGCTGCGCAGCGCATCGAGCGAGAACGCGCTGAGCGAGCTGCAAAGTTACGGCAAGCGGAGGAAGAGGATGCCCGTAGAGAAGCCGATCGCCAGGCTCGTCTAGCTGAAGAGCAAGGGATCTTACCTCCTGCACCTGAACAATCCAAGACGGAGGCCAAGAGGCCTCCTCCACCCCCTACGAGACACCGTGGTAAGCCAGAGGCTGATCAAGAGGCTGCAAAGAAGGTTGAAGAGGATGCTGCCGCTAAGCGGGCCGAAGAAGCACGACTTGCCCATGAGCACGAGCAGCAGCAGCGCGAGACGCAGCAGATGGAGTAAGTGTCGAATCTGAAGGGCCACGTGATAATTTGCTAACTCCGTTTCTAGAGAAGACGCAAAGGAACAGGAGGATGATCTTGCCAAGGAGCGTGAGGCTTCTGAAGCTCGTCTGAAAGCCCTTGAAGAACAAGTGAGACAAGGCAAACTTCGCAAGGAGGAAGAGAAGAAGCGGAAGAAGGCGGCCATGGCCGAGGCCAAGGAGAAGGAGGCCAAACTTGCAGCGCGGCGTGCAGAGATTGAGGCTGCGCGTCAACGAGAGTTAGAACTTCAACGGCAGCTTGAAGCTATGGAAGACAGTGATGGCTCGTCCTCGGATGAAGACGCAGGTCCTCAGCAAATCACTCCTCAAGCTTCTACGCCCACCAGGAGCGACAGTCAGGTAACCAGCCAAGAGCTTGACAAGAAGCCATCACCGCCCCCTGCTGCTGAGGCAGTTTCGCCTCCTCCTCCCCCTCCTCCAGCGGTTGTCACGTCGCCTCCCAGTGAGACCGAGAGTAAGAACCCTTTCTTCAGGATGATGTCTCAGTCGACCGAGGGTACACCCGCTGCTGCCCCTCCGGCACCTTCGGCTACGAACCCTTTCCATAGGATGACCCAGAACCAGGAAGCCAAAGCTCCTTCTGATCCCGTCTCGCGTCGCCGTGCAGACACTGACGACTGGGGTTCTGATAATGATGATAAGGACGATGACTCAGACGATGAGCGACCTGGTGGTGGTAGTGCAGCTCAGCTGGCTTCTATGCTATTTGGCACAATGGCACCTCCTCGTCCTCTCTCCGCAGCCGGTAGGGAATCAGCAACTGCTAGTCCTGTGGCTACCAATGCTGTGACTCCTGTCGCACCTCCTCCGCCTCCCCCGATGCCGAACACTGGCTCTACGGCTCCGATGAGTTCTCCACCTCCTCCTCCTCCCATGCCAGGGAGTGATGCCCCAAGTGCTCCCCCGCCTCCGCCTCCCATGCCCGGAACTGACGCCCCTTCGGCACCACCGCCCCCACCACCGATGCCATCAGTCGGCGCCCCTCCTCCACCTCCTCCTCCTATGGGTGGTGCTCCTCCGCCCCCTCCGCCTCCCGGCGGTGCACCTGCTCCTCCTTCCGGTGGCGGTCGTCCAGCTGGCTTCCTGAGTGAGATCCAGTTGGGCAAGGCTCTCAAGAAGACAACCACCAAAGACAGCAGTGCAGCGGCGGGGGCTGGACGAGTTTTGGATTAAAC
>NW_023501212.1:0-89252 GCF_013396195.1 Fusarium tjaetaba
CCGAATCCTTCGCCGGCGATCAAACCAGCAGCGATCGCGAAAGCATACATTTCAAAATGGTTGTTGAACCATTTGCGCCACCACCACGCTGTAATAGAACCGACTGTGTAATTCGTTAGTTAAAAACTCGTAAAATGATACCAGAATGACTTACAGAGAATGGCGTTGGCATATCCGGAGTCGGGGCCGAGAACCCAGGCGACACCGACGGACATCCAGTTGGGGAGCCAATCACGGTACTTCTCGCGGGAACCGACGAGCCAGAAGTGCTTGACGATCGCCTGGACAGCGCAGAGGATACCCATGGCAATGGAGAAGTAGGCGGAGGACTTGGGGATAGGAATGCTGGGCATGGTGACAGCAGTAGCGACAGCTTGCCAAGCAGCGACGGAGGGAGCAGCGAAGGGGCAGATATCAGCGGGATCATCGCTGGGTCGGTAGACGCAAGGGTAGGCAGACATGAAGAGGACGAAGATACCGGGGGCAAGGAAGACGGAGACGACAGTACCCATGGCCTGAGCGTAGAACTGCAGCTTGGGGGGAGTCTTGAGGAGGAAACCAACTCGGAAGTCGCTGACAAGAGAGTTGGCGACATCAGCGGTACCGGAAGCAATGTTACCGGCGACAAGGTTGATTC
The DNA here is from genome assembly GCF_013396195.1 of Fusarium tjaetaba. Taxonomy (NCBI): domain Eukaryota; kingdom Fungi; phylum Ascomycota; class Sordariomycetes; order Hypocreales; family Nectriaceae; genus Fusarium; species Fusarium tjaetaba. The sequence goes on from NW_023501212.1 coordinate 638, forward strand.
GCTGGGCGTCCTTGATGGCGAAGTGGTTCTTGGTGATACCACCGTAGACAAGCTGGGAAGCCTTGGCGGAAGCAGTGAGAGGAGCACAGTCGGTGACGGCGCCACCATAGATAGACATGAAAGCGAAGATGACACCGAGGATACAGGCGAGGAGAGCAAGACCAGCGTTCATGTGGAACTGGACCTCGCTGACGATCATGGCGAGAACAAGAGCAGCGAGGGTACCGGCGACCCAGACCCAAGTAGGGACCTGGTCCTGAGCAGAAGCAAAGTCCTCAACACCACCATCGGCATCAGCCTTGGCAGCCTGCTTAGCGAACCAAGCGTTGCTGTGGCCGCGAGCCTGGAGTCTGTTGTTGATGGAGCGAGCGGACTCGTGGACGGCGAACTTGATACCATCCCAGACAACCTTTCCGTGGAGGAAGAACTCGATGAGGGAGTAGACCATGAGGACCATGACACCGGGCCAGAGCATCCAGTATCGGGGAGAGGGGACATAGTCGGGGTCATCGACACCAGTCATGACGCTGAATCGAGTGATGCCTTCCCACTTACCCTCACCGACGGCGATACCAATGCACTCACCATAGTGGACGAGGAGAGGACCGATGAGACCCCAGGCGGCGACGGTACCACCCCACCAAGAGACAGCAGCGTTGAGACCGACGAGGATACCGGAACCGAAGAAGGCGGGGGTGAGCTGGATGTACCAACCCCAGTTCTCAGGCTCAAGGAGACCGCTGGCGGTGTATCCAGACCAGACGTAGAACCAGGTGAAGATGTGCCAGTTGTGAAGAATACCATCGGCATACTGACCAACACAGATGATGAGCAGAGCAATAATGAAAGCAATACCCAGCGCCTTGATCTTGCGCAGCGCATCAGCCGCACCAGATCCAACAGCGTGCATGGAGCGGATAGTCATAGCAGTAGCAGTAGGCGTAGGGAACACAAGGTTGAGCTCCCTCGCGACGTTGATGATGAAGAATCGTCGGAGGGGCACAGCAGCGAAAAGGCCGAAGAAGGCGCAGACGAAAGTGATGGTGAGGATGCGGCCAAAGTCCTTCTTGGGGTCGTCGGAGAGCAGGTCGAGACGGTACATGGCGGGGAGACCGGCGACGAAGACACCGGACATGCCGCCGGCGCCGGTGGCAGCGGCCTGGATGATGGAGTTCTCCTGGGGGCCGAATTTGCCGCCGAGGATGGGGACGTGAGGGAGGGACTTTGTGAGCATGAGGATGAAGCCGTAGCCGAAGATGGCGCCGAACATTGTAGCGGGGAAGGTGAAACCAGTCTTGAGGCCTGTAGACCGTTAGTATTATGAAGGTTGGTGAGATTGGGGGTGAGGGTGAAGCATACCGAGATAGACGTTGGAGGCGTTGACGAGCGAACCAAGAATGATACCGACAATGACAGCACGGGCAGTCAGAGGGTTAGGCTCATGCTCAACACCCTTTGCGGGAGGAAAGCTAGAGAACAGATCTGTGATACGCTCATCTTCGCTGTCGGCCTCAGACTTGAGGTCCGTGTCGAAATGGGGCTCCTTCTCGTCATATCGAGGCTGCGCGGTCTCATCGTAGCGAGGCTGGAGGGAATCCTCGGGCAAACGCTCGGGGACGACTGTTTCGGCGACCATGATGGGCGATCAGTTTGAAGGGGAAGAAACTTGAACTGCACTGCTGGTACGACTGAATGAAACCTGGGGAGCAGCAGCGATCTTATTTATCTCTCCTGCTACGGTCGTACAACAGTGATGGCACTTTTGAAACAACGCCCCGATTGAGCAAGTCGCCGCTCCCCATCCCATCCCATCCCATCTTTGCAAGTCACATCAAATCAATTCCGCACATCGGGGGACTTTTTGCAAGGTCGCCCAGAAGAGGAAGCGAGACAAACGATCTTTTGACGATTGCCAAATAAAGTAGCACAGATTCGAAGTGGATCCCTTATCTGCGGTATCCGACGAATGAGAGGGGGGCGGTTGTACTTTGGGAGCTGCCAAAATGGGAGCAATATTTTATCAGTGGTGCTTTGAACTTTTGTGCATGAGGAGAGGAGAGGGTCAAGGCTCCACCCCCAGATAGAGAGCGGGTGGCACCGAGGGAGAAACGGGCGATACGCGCCACATGTTGATGAGTGTGTGTACTACAGGGGGGATTAGGTTAAAGGTTTTATGGTTGGTTTATGGTTATCGGGGGGTTACTCTGCATTAGACTGTGAATGGTCAAGTCGTCTGCCACTCGCAATATCATTGCCTCATCCTCATTAGGGGCATCTCTCACTGACCATCACTGAATCACCCCCTAAATCACCAGACACTTTACTTTACCTCCCTCCTCACTCTCTCGGCGCCATATAATTCTAGACCACAATCCACAAACCCGCTTCAATTGCTCATACTTCTCAAATCTCCTGATATTTTCCTCCGATAGCGCAGCTGTTTCTGCTCCCCGTATCAATATCTCTCGCAATGCGAATGAATAATAAATCGGTATTGCACCTATCAGCATCGCGCTAAACCCAATCGGTGGGTGTGCTCCGTGTGCTGGCCAATGGCTCGGGGAACCTTTGTTGTTCTTGGCGCATTTTGCGGGGAGGGGGGACCTTTGTTAGGTTGGAGAAGGGCCTTTTTGTTTGGAGATGCAACAGGGCATCAAAACTGCGGAATGGAATATCGTATCGTATGTAGATAAGCCTAATATGTAAATGGAGATCTATCTACTGTTGGACCGAGGGCCCGTACTCGAGAGTCATTAACGGTTTACGTATTTACTTGACACTGCAGTCAAACGGCCTCAATTACAGTGCCTCCCCCGCATTCACTCACTAACTACAGTGTCTGAGTGTCTCTAATTCCGCTGTTGAGTGCCAAGACCAAAGGGACCGCTGCTTGCATTGCATTTGCATTTCTGGGATGATCAACCCTTGTCCCGTGCTATCTCGGCCCCATACTCGACTCGCACTGCAGTAATCACCTGGTGTTCCCAAGCCAATATACAGAATGGACTTTTGTCTAGATACTAGCTTGACTATACCCAATTCTACACATCACTCGACCCACTGCGTAACCAACAACGGGGTACCAACAGACGATAAAGATCCACGATCGTGATGCTATCTTGTCAAGAAATGCCTACCCTATTGCCACTGAATCAATTGCAACGTTTGATACCGTCGCATCAAATCGGTGTCGCCATTGTCGATCAGTGTGCCTGAAAGATTCTGGAAGATATGAAGATCGTCTTGGTATCTGTGGCCAAGACCGTTATACCCGTAGCCAAGAATGCGGCGACATGCACTATCCGATGCCCAGAATTTTTGACGTTCATGGATGAACCTCAACACCAACTCGGTCGCGATGTTATCAATCGCTCGCCACGCGAGTATCTATTTTCGTGTTCTAGGTGGATGCGGATCGGAATCCCTGCATTTTTTTGTGCTCCATGTCAGATCGCGACAAGATTACAGGTTGATACCGATTGATTGGTGAGGTCTTAGTAATATTTATCACCTCGATTGTATTTGGATATATTTCGCGATTTTGAAGACATCTTGAAGTCTCAGTCGTGATTATTATACTCATGATGGTATTGATGGATCCCAGCAATTGCTTTCGTAGCCTGTCGCAGTGTAATTGAATGTATCGTTTGTATCAAATGGTGACATTGAACATCAGAAATGCAGACTGCACAATGCCTGCATGATTGCCACTTGACACTCACCACCATCAAACCAACACCTAGATACCCTAGTGAGTAGCATCAATCGTCAATTCAAGGTTAAAATCTCTATTTTCCAGTTTCTCTCTGACCGAAAGCTACTTCACATGCCAATGCAACCTCCCAACCACCAGTAACCCTCAACCCTTCCAAACCACCTAGATAAAACCCCCTCCCCCATATCAGTTGGCCACTATCAAACAAGCATATCATTCAGCTCCGAACCCAACAGTCAGGAAATCTGCCCCGATCCGGGTTTTCGCCGGGGGCTCTCCCTGTCTTTACCCCAGCCTGTCAAAGGTTCCCAGGGCCTAGGGAGCTTCCACTTCGGGACACACACTCTCGCTTCCCCGTGAATATCGCCCCCACATTCGGGATAGATTACATATGCATGGGAGGCGAAGGGTCCGCTGGTTTGGGATACCAGAGGGTGATCATTCAGGCGGATTGTGGCGGGTTTATGAGAATGGTGTTTTGAGCCTTGATAAACCGATATCTGCTATGCTGATTCTGGAATGAGATGTTTGGGAGTGAGCGCGTGATGGGAGGAGTAGCTGCAGAAGTTCCAGGAGAAGGATGATATGTGAGGGGCGGAAATGTTGGTGGTCGATAATGGATTGCGGCACGGGCGATTATCAAGGTCCTTTTTGAGAGACCTGCCCCAAAGCGTAACCTGTCAGCTTCACTGGATCAGTCATCGGATAGTCTCTTGTGGAATCTTGTCAGAAACATCGATCGAAAGTGGTTTACACGATCTCTGGAGCAACTTCACTTCGACCTGTTCTGTGACTTGGATAAACTACCAGATAACATGAATAGTGTCAAGATGTCAGCAGCCAATCTCGAATGACGATATTACACGATGCTGTCACCATGGTGACGAGATAAGATACGGTGCGAGTGGTGCTGCAAGATAGGTATTGTGATTGAGCTGAAAATCAAGTGCCTGCACGCCAACAATTGTTCTGTTGAACAGGAAGTCTGAACACCAAGGAATAATGGACAAACAAAGATACCACAAGATTAGAAGCCTGTTTGGAAGAAACTTATACGGAAGATGGAGATTGCCGGACCTTCTGATAACCTCCCCAAAACTCACATTTGCTTTCCACCAACGTCGTCTCCGAACTAACCTCATGGCTCACTAATCCCAAGACCCGAAAACACAACATCTTTACAACGCTCCAGATACTCTTTCACATCCCACTCCGTATGCCAAGCATCATTATACGCTGCACTCAAACACAACTCCCCTCGAAACGTACCAAGAAACAAACCCAGCCCATTTCCGAGCTCTTCACCCGTAACCCACGGATCTCTCGCCTCAAACGCCCCCGTGTTCAGCGCCACGATAGTATCAGTACGTCCCATGCTCGAGATAGATACAGATGGATGAGCATTTGGCTCCGGGACTGGAAGGGGACGAGGACCGGAGGGTAGAGCTGGTGTAGCCTGGGAGAACATCGTTGGAGCGAGGAGGTAGAATTCTTTGTCTTGCTTGACGGTGAGATAGAAGGCTTTGACGGTTTCAAGAATGGAGAGGAATTCCGTTTTGCGGTTTGGTTTTGTGGAAGATGGGTGGAGATCCATGTCGACGACGAGGCTTTGGCCAGAGACAGAATGGTAGACTGATGCTGGATGTTGAGCTGTGCTATATGGTTCTTGACAGCTGGAGCGCTCGTTGCGTAGGATGTAGTTTATGTACCGAACTTTCTTGGTCGTGGCTGGTTTATCTTGTAGGTCTCGAACGACCATAGCAGCTGCAGCATGGAAGACATGCGTCGGCGTAGCTCCAACCATCTTGCACGCCTTGAGTAGCTTTTGCGTTTCCTCTCTGTTGAGAGTCAGTGCCAAGCGCTGGTGACGACCTGGAAGTAGATCGCCCTGTCGATAAGGAAGCGCAAGAACTTCCACGCTAGGATCCGAAGCGGCAGCGGCTTTTTGAGCTGCCATCTGTTTGAGTCTATCCAGTTGAGCCGGATCAGGAGTTTCGGGAATTTGAGCTGCGATTCGATAGGATGGACTCAAGTTTGAACTCTCACTGCCGTCGAGCGCTGGAGGCTCATAGGTATTGCCCTTTTCATAAGCTTCTGATGCGAGGAATATGAAGTTGTTGAGCATCATGAGAGTTCCGATGCCGTCGATGATGTCGTGAGGAGAACGGAAGACAAGGTCTCGGCGGACGCTCACAGATCCATCATCATCGCGCTCAGCAGGAAGATGTAAAACAAACATAGTTGGGAGCTTTGGCGCAGGAGGATCTGAGTTGGCCCACTGATTCCCAGTCTGACCACTGGAGATATGGACAAGAGTCCTCTCCAACCAAGCGTCCTTATCTGTTCCGCTCCGCAGCTCTCTATAAGTCTTGATCCACTCGCCTGACTCAAAGTCCTGAGTAACTTGTGATGCAAGTGTAGGGTGAGCGTGTCGAAGTGCAAGCCATGCCTTTCTCAAAGCTTCGTCAACCGCACGTTCAGCATCATCTTGCGACAAATCTGTGGTGGTCTTGATGGAGAGCGAGACATGTCCCGTCATCCCAAAGAACATACGACCGCTTCCTTCGTAGAGGATAACCATGGTTGAGTAGAATTGTTCGATTTCGTCGATATGGCGTTGCCAAACACCGGGGTTGACTTGATGCCAGTTGCAGTTCCGAGTCGTAGCCATTTTGGTCGCTAAAACGAGATGACACTGATAGAATTTGTTATATTGAAATAAAAATGGCCGCCTCAGAAATTTCAAGAAGCGCAAACCAGATTACTATATGTAGTCTCTCGAGGTTGGTGTAGAGGAGGAACCTGTTTGACTTGTCGGGGTAACGGGCCGTCTTCCGAGTCGATGACCTCGACACTCACTGGTCCATCTGGTAAACCAAGGCAAAACTATGGTTAAACGACTCAATGATCCGAGACTTGTGATGCAAGAAGAATATGCCGCTCTCAGGAAACCAATAAGCAGACATCTTTTCAAGACCTTGGATGTTGGCGGGGTACATATTACGACAAGTGGACTATCGATATTGCCAGATACGGATATTGAATGGAAAACGCGCTATCCAAGCTAGGTATTAGAAACAGCACGCTTGTCTAAACTGAGAAATCTAAGCAGCGTTCTAAATCAGATGATATACAAATTCAAACCAGTCCCATGCGGCCAAGACAATGATTTTCTTGGTCTGTACATCCCCTCCCCTCCCCCAAGCGCCCAGCAACTCTAAGGCTTGGCGACAGGCTCAGGCCGCAAACAAGGAAAGATCAAGTTCCTCGCAGCAAGCTTGAACATCTTCTTCGCCAGCCTCTTAGACCTCTCCGCATACTCCTTCGAATCATTGACATGCGGAAACGGCACATCAGGAACTTCCTTTCCCAGAAACTGGCACAACGGCTTCCAACCATCCGCAAGCTTGAAATCCAAAAGCTGCTCCTTTGGTACGGTATCTCTGATGTACTTGTTATGCCGAGCATACGCTGGCTTGAGGTATTCGATAACGTCGTTCGCAGAAGGCGCTCTCGTCCAGCCCTGGTGAATCTTGTTGCACGGTCTTGGACTCATAAACCCTGAAAGATCACCAAGCTTGACTCCAAGTTTTCGCAGAAAGGGACTCGTTGAGTTCTTGACCACGGCAACCATACTCGGATACCATTTCTCCACATCGCGCTCGACGAGAATAACTTTCGCATCTGGATAAGCTGGGATCAGCGACTCAGCGAAGTACGAAGCGACATCCGAAACAGCATCGTATTCTCCAAAAACTTCGTTCCATTCTTCACGGGAGAAAGGTTTGCCGCGGTATGTTGGGAGGACGGTGAATGTTGCGTCGCACGCTCTGTCGAAGATGGGCCATTGCCATTGAAGGTCTTCACGCTCAGCTGCGTCCCAGCCATGATGCACGTTAGGATATCCGAGGATTTGGAGCGCTTGCATCAGTGACGCTGAGCCATTGCGGGGAGCGCCAAGGCATAGAATCGGTGGAGGGCGAGTTGTTTTTGGTGAAGTGTCCTTCTCATTCTGCGACGACGAGTCGGCGGCCTTTTCTTGGTTGCCCATATTGAATCTAACGATACGGAGGAATAAGCAGAGAAAACTGACAGAGGGGGAGAAGTGGCCAGCTCATTCTCTTTATTACCACGAAACGTTAATTTCCCCGATGCCCGTCTGAGACACGGAAATCTTACGCCCAGCGGACGGCACGGATGATCATTAATTTCGCCCAATTGCCTTGTAAGACATGGCGCTTCTCACTCGTCGGCAGTAAGCACTTGTTCTAGCGGGCGTAGATCAAGACCCATCGTATTCGCAGATGAGAAGGATCTGCGGCACAAACGAAAAAAGGTTATTCGGGATCCCGAGGGGCCGTACTCCGTAAGCTGAGGCGACATCCGATGGTACTGTAGTCACCAATAGCAGGCATTCGAGTTCGCGTGAACAGAGTAGCGCATCAAGTTTATTATAATATTCTTGTGTCAGAACATGTTGAAGAAGACAAAGACATTCTTTCTACTCCTGGCGTTCAGCTCCCGACGAAACCTCCCGGCTAATCGTAGTCAGTGATCTCGGAACCGTCGGCATACCAGGATCCTGCGTAACCTTAAATCCTTGTTTACAACAACTACCGAACTTTGGATCGAAAGGGCGAAAATTTCAATGCCTCGGCCTCTTGTCCACAAGTTTTTGTTCCACGTCTTTGGAGCTTTGCTGCCATGAGTCTACCAAATCCGTCAGTGAACATTCAAAAGTCTCAACGCACAGATATCATACTTCGGTTTGGAGAGCTTCGGTGGCAGCGGTTGCACAATGCTCTTGTTCTGAAAAACGAATGGCTCGTTGTTCTCGGAGGCTTTGTCTCGCTGCAAGCCACCGGGTTTTCCATCAGTAATTTCAGGTAATGGTACATAGTCGCTGTACAAAGAAGAGGCCGAACCCGCGCTTTGTCCATTGCCCGGCATGATTCGACCTGTACCGCGCAAGACGGATATTTGGAGCTTTGAGAAGTTCTTCTTGAATCGTTCTTCCGAGATGACTTCACCGCCATACTTGACGACTCTCCACCGAAGATGAAGTCTCAAATACTCTTCAAGGTCATCGGAGTTCTTGATGTAGTGGTCGGGAATGTTGTCTCTAACGTGGTGAAGCAGATGAATTGTCAATGGGACCTGAGCACAGGAGGGGACCTGCGCTTCGGCCTGTCTCTTGCAGTTCTTGCAAGAGCCCTCGGATGTGCTCAGCCTACCACCAAAGGAGTACACATGACCAATGTAGTTGTGCTTTTCGAAACTCGTGTCTTCGCCCAATGGCACACCTAAGAAGAATTGGATTGTGTAAGACAGACCGTCTAGGGCGTATCGGTCATACACCACGTTGATGATATAATCCTTCCAAAATCCCTTCTGACCCTGACTTGATCGTATTGCGTTGGGAATAGTACATGGCCCATCCATAGATTCAATGACTTGTTCTGTGCCTGGGTACATCGTGTCGATATGCGATCGAAGCTCTTGTTGGAACTCCCCAGGTATGAATCGGCCATGCTTCCGTATCGTTCTTTCAGCCACTTCCGCAAGGTCGTCATATTGGTAGTTCAACTCTGTCCAGTCTCGACACGCTTGTGCCGTCCAGACTTCTTTTTCGGGATCGTTGTCTTTCCTGTGAAACGGTTCAAGAGGGTCCGTTTCCTTGTCGTCGGTGACGCCAGAAGCTGTGCTGGAACTGTCTGATTGTTCGGTGTCAAACCATAGCTTTGGGTTGAGGCATTGCCATATGGCTAGCAAGCGATCTATCTGCCTGCTTTGTGTCAGTTAAGTTGCGCCGCTAGGATATGAAGGATACGGACACGTGGTGAAGCCAAAAGATGGGATCAAACGCTGCTACTGGCACGTCGCTCATGTGTCCCATGCCAGTTGTATAGTCACTTCCTCCCGTCAAGTTCTTGCATTCATATCAGCCAAATCCACAACATTCGGCTGTCGTCTTACGTGAATATTGTTGTGGATATACTCCAAAGATATGTATCCCGTCCTTGGACATCCTTTGCCTTCCGCAATCCACTTCGTCGAAGCAAACTGTCCCCAATTCGAGTTATACCCCTTAGAGAACATACGATTGACTGCATCTGAAAGGCTTCCGGGATTCCATGTATATTCTTTCGAGTGTTGCTCCATTGTGCTCCATCTGGGCTTGCCATCCGGACCATTCTCATGAGCCTTCGCGAGATTCACGTTTGCCTGCCAACAGTTCCTTACACCATGGAGACCAGTGAAACAATCAGCGGGGTCCTTCCTCTCCTTAGAGATGTCTTCCGTTCTGAATATCCCGTATCGGCTGGTCCTAGATGTTTTGCTCCACTAAGTGCCTGTCAGCAACTCTCAAGCCGATCCGGTTGATTGACTCACTGGAGCCCAATCGCAATCCTTCTTTAGCGGGAGTTCGTCATGCACTATTGGGTTGTCTTTGATATTCCATTTTGACTTTCCTCCGGGCATGCTACCGAAGGGCAACGGGTCCCCTGTATTTGGATCTTTTTCTGGATTCTCGAAACCCATCAGTGGGTTGGGGTAGAGGCCGCTCTGCGGGAATTGGTTCTTTATCGTAGTAGGTGGGTAGATTCGGACGGCTCCTTGCGTAAGAACTGGGGGGCAAACCAAGTCTTCGTGGTACCTCTGTCGCCTAGCCCAATCCCAATATGGCATCCGCCAATGCCTTGCTGCTTTGTACCACTCATCTGCTTCCGAGGTCGGCAATCCGCAATCATCCACCCAGTTGCTGATCATTGACTTCATATTCTCCCAAATTCGTTGCTACTTATGTCAGAACCGAATCAATCATGTCCAAGATCAGATTTCACCTCAAAGAGCAGCATATACGGTCTATGCCATGCAGGAAAGTTCAGGCTGTTGTGGTTGCAATATCCACCGAAAGGCTGATCACCAGCCTGTTTAGTCTTCTTGTCCGGTGCATGTTTTGGTTCTGGCGCTCCGTCCCAGGCAACCTCTGGATATCCGTGCTAACCAAAGATCAGTAGGGCACCCACCTGTCGGGACCTTCACACTTACGATTCCGGCAATCTGGAAGTAGGATAGCTTGTCATCGACAGGCATAGCCTTGAAGCGTTCCAAGGCTAGCACAAATAGCGTCCACTGTTTTCTCTCGTTTGGGTCGTCTGAGTCGGCAAGAGACGATATCTCCTTACGGACTGGAAGGCCTTTCACATAGGGAATTTCTCCAGGGTATCTGACCGCATTGGGTGGCCGTGGAAGACCTTTGATGCCGTAGGTTCCATCTTCTGGAGGGATTGCTTCACCCATGATCGTGGAGTGGGTCTATTAACACCTGAAGAAATTCGGCGATAGATGTTAGAAGAGCGCACTTGTGGTGTACAAGGCTTTTATACCTACAAAAAGGATTACAAGTGCGCTTATCTGCAATTATGACGCAAAGGGAAACTCTCAAAAATGACTACTGGAACCCAACCCAGATCTGCCGTCTGGATCTACACAAACAGTCCGAGATATCAAGCCCGACAACCCGGCTCACTGCCCCAGTGACAAAACTTCAGCTCTAAAGTTCAGCCAATATGACGAAGGACAAGAGTAATTACAAACCTCTGAGGTCAAAGCTCAACCATTCTTTGAATCGTGTGTCTCAAAATATCCATCTTTTGGGGATTTCACATGCATTAGACTAAGACATGAGCCGTAGCGAAGCCAACCAGGAAGCCTTGCACCAGCCGCCAACGTCGCAAGCTGAAAACACCCAGAGATCTACGACACTAGCTGCATTCGAGCTGTCTGATTGGCCACAAGACAAGAAATTTACAGAGCTACTGAGCCAGACTAGCCAGCACAGAGCTGTGGGTAGAGCTGAACTTGGCGAAGGTCAACGAGAACTGGTAAGATCGTCAAAGGTAGCGCAGCGCGATGAACGGATCAGCCCGTTAGCTCATTGCCAAGGGACAAAGAGCCCGATTTCCAGCATAACTTGTCCGAGTACCTGTAGTTAACAACTCTACTTCAGCCCTCAAACCCTTCTCTCCTTCCTTATCCACAGCGCCCAACCCAGATGAACCCCAACAGTGAAGATGCCAGTTATAACACAATACAGCCAAATCCAATCCGACACATGCCGGCCTGATTGCTCAAAACTGAAGAAGGAGGTACTAAAGAAGGTCTTATCAGATAAGTCAGAAGAGTCAACATTTTAAGGCATGTCCAAGTCTTACCGCTACAAACGTCGCTGGCAGAAATGCGAGAGTGACCCATGCTATAGCTCTCATGTCGGAGCTGTCTCGAAGTGCTGCTTCGGTCTTTTTGAGGTTCAAAGCACTATCGCGCTGTGCCATTAGATTCAGACACTATGTCTGATTAGCTGAATGTGTACAGATGTTTTAAGATCGCTGGCTACTTACCGCCTGCATTTGCGCCTCTGCTCGCTTGGCGAGATAGATGCTTCGTGTTCGATTGTTAGCAGAGCATGTTTTTGAGGCTGAGATCTTCATTCTGATTGAGGACTTTGCCCTCTCCCAAGGACTGCCGTCAGTGTTGAGTTCATCAAGACTGTCATTTAGCCCCTGTAGCCAATCGAGTAAACTCTCATTGACCTGGCATTTGGCCTCGGTCATGGCACACTCTGAAGCAATGGAAGTTATCTTTCCCGGAGCAGCTTCAAAGTCAACATCCTGCTCGTGGCGGCGCTCCCAAACCTTGTCACCATAGGCATAGTGATTGAGTTCTTCATGATATTTGTCATTACGGTAGTTCTTGTGAGTCCCAGTTCGCTTCTCAACCGAGTACAGAGAGTCCCTCATGAGGGTGAGTTTCTCTGCAGTGCCTTCTATTCTTTGCTCCACCAGGATGAGTGGCACAAGCAGAGGATGCCATGCAAGGGTTTTGAGAGTCTGTAGTCGCAGCAGCAGATGCTTGATGTCTCTCTTGTGCAACATGTGAGCTACGACGTGCATAACTCTTGAGGTTGGAGAGTAGACAACAGAGATACTGAAGTTAGCGAGGTTGGAGTCCCATCTTTCTGGTTTGACAACGAAGCCTGGGGATCATGTCATCAGTCTACGGCGTTTCAAGAGAGACAGGATAGAGTTGGCATACCTTTTAGGCCTGCTTGCAACGGAACTTCAAACCAGGTGGGTGGCGTCTGCATCTGCTCGGTGTAGATGAAATTGTTTTCTAGGTGCAGCAAGTCGAGGTGCTCCCTGAATCCTTCCCACGACAGAGGCGGTGCATTATCGTTTTCAGTGTTGAACGGTAAGATTCTAGAAGCATTAGACAAAAGCGAATAAGTCGGCATCGAGAGTTTTAATTGAACCTCTAGAAAATAGCGCACTTACATTAATCTAAGAATGCCTTTCGACCCATCTTGCTGTGGGAGCTTAGGCAATGTGAGCACAGAAACGACGTCAGGAAGGCTCTCAGTCGTACCTCAAATACCCTGCGAAGATCTGGCGCAGATTTGTGATTGCCTGAGTCGAGGGAAACCTCGCTGTATTTGATTTCGTCTTTGTGCTGTGATAAAGACGTCAGTATTGAGAAATTTAATGTAATCGGGTGCTCGTACAGATCCTTCAATTATTTCGACAAATCTTGCATCCTGCGACCCGACAAACTGATCGAAGAATGCGTCGCGCGGAGTATTGGTGAACTTCTGTATCCAGGGCTTGACACTGCCGGCAGAAGAAAGGACAGGCTTGGTAGATGCCATGGTTTGGAAGTATTGCAATGGCAGACAAGTAAAGAAAAAGGCGATGTGTGTAATGCCAAATTGGAAGTCAGAAGAGGTAATATATATGGGATGGTCAGCATGCAGCCCCAGTAGCCTTTTAATGGTAATTCTCTTTTTCCACTTGGACAGTAGGCAGCGAGGCATACCGACTAAAGTGGCTGTGCATTGGGGCTTGTAACTACAACTGTTTGGAATTGCGTATCTTAGATTGTATTGTTCTTATTACTCCTACCAGCTTTTATGCTAGACGATAGCGCGGAAACAGTTTCTTGGAATGTTGAACTGGAAGAAGGGTCATATTCGAGACGGAAAGAATAATGGGAATGCGCATTTGCGATAAGAGAATGACTTCCGAATTGCCGTTTCGCCACATGTGAGGCTAAATAGCTGTATGTTCTTCTGACTATTGGGCAATATCGACGGTCTAGACATGGGTCTCGCAGAAGCTGAGGAGTTAGCTGCATGCCAAACGCCCCAGTGCCACCCGCCAATAGTATCTGGGCGCGTGACGCGTAATGCTTGATATTGGGATGATAGAATCTATCGAATTTCAATCTGGCAAATATACCGCCACCACCATCGCCATCACCGAAATTCTACGCAATCAACACTAACATCAAAAAGACTATTCTCACTCTCTTGGAGAAGACCAACCCATAAAAGGATTACGGTTATCACGACAAGCTCCCACGGCATGGACATGCTCCTCGAAGAGTTTGTTCCGGCTGTCGAACTCCTCCCCACATTGTTTGCAATCCTTGTCTCCTTTTCGTAGGATCTCGATTGCCTCGTCCATGAAGCGGTATATATCCGCTATGCACCTGGGTTGGCGGTGAATCTGACAGCTGCCTCATAATCTCTTTCTCTCAAATGTCCCAACGTGACCCTTTTCCTGGCTTCGCTTCTTCGCTTCCCAATCTCCCTTCGCTGTCTAAGATCCAGATCATCGGTTGTTACCTTTTCATGAAGATTATAAGCATGCTGTTCCAAAGCAAAAGCAAGGACCCGGGTCACTGTGGTGTACTTAAGCCTCCCCTGGGTTGCTTCTTATCTGCAAGAACCTTGTGCCAGTTTCAGACAGACACAATCAGCGAGATTCAATGGCAAAGTAATTTTAGACACTCGGGTCCGATCGTCGCTTCTGTTGGCATTGAGAGTGGACAGAACGTCACTCAAAGCCACGCCACTCATGTGCAGTATCTCAATCCTTTCCAGTTGCCCATCACGCACTGATACACCCTGATGTCCGGGATCCGCAGCTGTGATTGGGGGCCAGTAACCACCGTTTGTTAGGGGGTAATGCTTGTATCGTGTCTGCAACTCTTCTGCATCCACGAGCCCCCAGATATTCGACCAGATCTGGTTGTAATGCATGCCGAAATTTAGGACGACGAAATGATCATTTCCAATCCGTGAACTAAGAATTTCCACGACTTTCCAGAATCCAAGACCTAAGCTCTTCCTCAGGTCGAGAGGTGTTAAGTTGAGTATAGAGAACAGAGAATCGACGACCACCATCAGGTGGTCAGAGCCCTTGAAAGCCAAGTCACGTAGGCGAAATTGCAATGATTGAAGGAAAACGCCGACAACGATGTACTTTTCCACCCATGTTTCCCCGTCCAGAATGACACTCATGAGAGTATCACAGACCTTCCAAATATGGAGTAATATGTGAGGGTCACAAAAGAATTCAGCTACCTTGACCTGAGAAAGAACGCGGTCAAACAAAACTTTAAGTCTGCCCAATGTTCCTTTCATCATGAGCCCTTCATGGAAGGCTTCGATTCCCCGGCATTTGTCGTACAAGCTTTGCCAGGTGGCCAAGCTCTTGGTAGCCGAATCTACCAAGTGCTGGTTTGATAGGGTAAGTGTAATCATGCTGGTGCTCTACTTGTATCTTCCATTCTGGTCAAAGAGTATTTTGACAAGGCTGTCAAAGGCGCGGAGAATTTTGTACTGGTACACCTAAGGCTCGAAAGATACTGATAGTACCATAGGTAGCGTTGTGCATCTGCCTTGCGCTTGAATTTGCCGAGAATTCCCATTGATAATCTAGCACACTTTCCAAACCTCCCGTGACGTGAGGATTTGTCCTTAGCTTTCTCCGTCTTGAATTCTTCCCATCTGTCGCCAAGCTTTTGATACGTCGAGACTCTACTCAGAAGTTAGTCGCGCGTGCCATTTGGGTTTGAATGTGAGAGGTGCGGCGATAAGCTCACGCAAATTTGAAACCGCGTATACTAGACATTTCAACTGCTACCTCATGCAATATGTGTCCTTATTCGAGCTTGAGGAATCTTATGGTTTCTTGCCATGGTTACCACTTCTCGTCTCGGTTCTTTGGCCCCTCCTTTTTGCAACTCTTTTTCTTTGATTGTCCCGGGCTTTTCGCTATTGTGATAGGACAACTCATATTCTCAGGGGGCTGACTGACAGAGGCCGAAGGACATTGAGACACTATCTCGGCATCAGCCATCACTACATCGGCGTCAATAGGGTAGGGTGGCACGCTGATGCGCATGCCATTCTGTTGGAACATTACTGCATTAGGTGAGCTCATATAGGTTACAAGGGACATGCTGTTGGATGGGAAGACTGGGAAGACTCCTTGTCGATTATGGGGCTGGGTAATGCTCACACCCGGACTAAGTGCTCCAGCAGTGTGGTCAGAAATCTAGGCTGGGTAGGAATAGTACTGTAACCGAGCGTCATTGGGTATGGCGGTATGGCTTCCGGGACATGGATTTCGAAGTTGTACTCTGTCTGTCTTGAGTTGGCCCTCGGCAAGGGATAGTCAGGATCTGTTTCACCATCTTGGTTCTGAAATCGAGGAGTCATCTCAGTGGCATCATTATACCACCGGAAGTCTTCCATCGTGCTAGAGACTGTACGTCTGTGATGGTTGGGGCTTATGAATAGAACCTCAGAGTGTCTGATAGAATGTGTTTCAAGATAATACGAGGAGGGCACCCGGTTGCAAATATGATCTATCGAAGTCCCTGTAAATAACAACTCTACTTCAGCCCTCAAGATCTTCTCTCCTTCCTTATCCATCTTGGTGATTGGGGCACTCGTCTGTCGAGACTAATCCTCTTGGATGAGTGTCGAACAATCTGGAAGAAACTGGATCACAAATGGCAGTAGCCAGTCCTCTTGATCACCGCAACCATCGAGTCCGTGCCAGAGGACTAACACCTCAAGCTCAGGTGCAGAAAGAGGGCTGGAAGTACAAGAGGGCTGATGCCAGGGCTTCGGCTTGACCGCAGCCGCCTTTCGCGGATCATAAAACATTGGTTGGCAAAGGATAATTTATTGAAAGAGTGTAAGTAGTTGGGTTGAAGTATAAAATCCATTCATCAAGTCCGCATCTAACATTCAAAGTCTTTCAGTTTCCGATTGATTTTTATACACCACAGTTCTCTTGTTGCAGTTGGTCGTTCAATTTCAACATCTTGTTGGCTTTATAACCTTGCCAACTGTTTGTCAGCTCTGGGCTTGCGTATCAGCTCGACGGCATGTTTCAGTTCAGCCAGGCTTTCGAGATAGGCCTCGTCAGTTTGCCCATCTCCAGAGACATCTAGTTTCTCAATCTCATTCAAAAAGAGTTGCATGATATATGGAGTAGCGTTTCTAAATGCGGTCTGTACAGCCTACGCATTTCCAGGTTAGCAGAAATTCTCGATGATGGGTACTGAAACTGACAGCACACGATCCCTGGTGGGGCACGACCGATCGGGGTGCAGCACCATGGGAGTGGAAGGACATGGCGGGATGTTGAAATGTATATTTTGGTGTATGTCGAAAGCTTGAGCTTCCAAGGTTGGTTTCCAAGGTTGAGTTTGAGAAAGAAGCTGGAACTTGGGGCTTCAAGTCAGGATCTCAGGCAGTTTTTCTAGGTTTTATATGAAGATTCCCGTTCCTTCTTTGCACAAAATTATAGGCGTGCTGGCGATATGTTGAGGCGTCACGAAAAAGAGGGTTGAAAATCACGCGCGCGTAATGCTGGTGGCGTTTGTCGTCAAATGGGAGGTCGCCATCGCATTGTGCATGAGACCAGGTGCGGAGCTAGGCATAAAGCTGGGCTCGAAGCCAAGCGTACAGCCGACTTCAAAATAAGCACAAAGCCATTCGCACAGCCAGCACCGGAACAACGGACCAATCAACCGTGCAGCCAGGAACAGAGCCAGGCTTGAAGCCGAGTGCCAGGCCAGCGTGTAAGCCCATTTTCAACCCCCAGGTGCCAACTAAGTAAGCCCTGCTTATGCTGGGGAAACAACTACAGGAAAATCTTAAGACATCTGAACATGAACCCTCCTGCGACGCGAAAAATGTCTTTTAAGTATATAATAGCAGATCCGACGAATTTTGGTCCAAGTCTCGTTTTTTTGCCGCTGTATTGAGCTGATTCTTCAAGACTAAGCACTATGACCCACGACGACTATCCCTCCGCCAATCAGGTTCCGTTTGCACCTGGTTATAGCGCCGATTGGAACTCAGTTCCTCCTCTCCCTATGCCCGCTCTGCAACCGAACGCCCTGGCAGAGTCCGCGGTCTGGCCCCAGTTCTTGGACCCAGCTGCCGCCTTGTCTGCAGTCGACTCAGACACCATCCCTGGAGCCGGCGACTTCAATTACGCTCAGGGTTTCAACGGTTTGAACCTCAATGGATTCATTCCTACAGAGCACTCAGGTGCCGGACAGGTGGGAGACTACAGTCGAGACTTGGCGTCATACATGTCTTCTCTACAGCCGAACGTCGATAACACTGTCATCGCCAACCAAACCTCGCCACTTCTGGGGATTGATGACACCGAGTCCTCTCCAAGCTTCCACGGAGGAGGTCCTTCCACACAATCAGTTGCGAGTACGCCTTCAAGCAGCAATGGCTGGACCAAGGAGCAGGACAAACTCCTCATGAGTCTCAAAGCTCAAGGTCTCGGATATTCCGCTATTCAAGATGAGATGAGAAAGGAGTTTGGGTGGACTAGGAACAAGAATGTGTTGGTCAAGCGCTTCGCGGTGTCGAAGAAGCGCTGCAAGCCGCAGATCAAAACTCGCGTAAGTAGAAGCTTCTTCACTACATAGACTGCTACATGTCATTAACGCAGTTTCTTCCAGATCGTTAGAGATATTTCTAAAAAGATTACTCCTGAAATCATCAAGGCTGTGGGAAAAGAACTCGAGAAGGTCACCTCATCTGGTAGCAATAGTATTGCAACAGAACTTGAGGACTTGGTCCCATTAAGGCTCCCGGAGTTCCTTGAACGACTAGTCGCGGATGTTGGTGTCTCGCTTCATCAGATAGTTGAGGACGATAAGAGATCATCAGCTTGACTGGGGAGTTTTCGCACTTGATTTCAGATAGATAACAGCTATCTTGTGCTATCCTTTTTCACTAAAATACACACAAATTTAGATTTACTTATACTTGTTAATCAGGTATAGTGTCTCAATCTCATGACGCAGCACGATAGTGCTTTGAACCTCAAAAAGACTGAAGCAGCTCCTAGACTAAAAGAGGTTACTTATCCACAGACCTGACAGGGGGTTATTTAGGGATGATGCTTAGACTTAAGGATCTTTCCTTAGCGCACTTTCCGATGGCTAAAGAAGACTTTTAGGTGATTTAATTGGCCGGGGTATGGTGTTCTAGACCGCAATAGCAGCCTGAATCAAACAATATCGTGGAAAATGGAGCTAGTGCCTGCGCTATTGACACAGCTGAGGCCGCTTTTTTTCAATAGTGTGAAGCACTAAAAAACAAAAACAAACCCCCTATGTGCAATACTTAGGATCTTCAATGTCCCTGCTTTCTTCGTCTTTTCAATTTTTATTCCTTTACTCTTGTCGCTCGTTTGTCATAGCGAAAATGCGTTTCGCTGCTTTTCTCTCTTTGGGCCTCGGCGCCAATGTCGCAATCGCAAGTGTATGCAAGCCGCGAAGTCGAACATCGAGTGACTCCAGTGAGTGGATCTTCTGACAAGTATCGCTTTGTGTACTGATAAATGTTCAGGTATAGTATCTACCGAGTCTGCGTCCGCATCGTTGACGGAATCTGTTGTTGAGTCAACTACAAGTACAGACATCGTGACAGCTACTACAACCTCTGTCGAATTGTCCATCAGTGTCACATCTACAGACGACGAGAATAGTTCAACTGAGGCGACCGAGTCGCAAAGCGCCAGCGTTGAGCTCTCAACTTCCATTGGTACGGAAACGACTACAACTGAAATCCCTACTACAATTGCCGAGACTACTACGACTGCTGAGACCACGACAACTGCTGAAGCAACCACGACCACTGAAGACACATTTATACCGATTCCTACCTTCAATATCAAGGCCGTAGGCTCAGACGTCGACGGCCAATTGCTGCGTGGCGATCCAGTTGCTTATAACAACATCGGCTGGTTCACGCCGATGTTCGCGCCCACTCCCCCAGTTCTCACCTTTTCTATCGACGCCAACACCAACCATGTACGAGAGACAAACACCGGGAAATACTTGTGCGTTGCATTCGGCAACGGCAACGGCGGGGGTTTCCCAAACTCCAATATGCTCTGCAACCCCGATAGCCCTATTGCTGGGGTAGAACCTGTTACATGCGAACAGACTCGGGACCGAAAGCTCAAGTGCTCTGCACCGGCTGGTGAATGCCAGTTGGATGAGTCGACAGATACTACCTATTGCAATCCAGTTGCTGGTACCTGGGATAAGTTCAATGTGATCACTGGTAGGATTATCAACACTCCTGCTCTTGTCATGGTGTCGAGTAGCGATCCGTCCACGCCCAGCGATATGAAAGCCGTTGAGCTTCAACTCGTTCCCTATGCGGATTAGTCTGTGGTCTCTGGCGGGCATCGAATTTTTCTTCTCTTCAACTTCTTTACAAGGGCTGAATCATATTTAATTTTATAATTTAAGCAATTTTTCGGTGTGTCGATTTCACTGCTCACTCACCGTAGACGAACTGGAGAAGGACTAAATTTAGACTAGACAGAAAACACAGAGAAAATGCGCCTATTAAGCCGTACGATCACGATATCCAAATAACCCCCAATGGCAAGCCTAGGTTAAGCATAAGGTCGAGCTTATTTCGGTGCATACCAGCGGATGGTCCGCGCCTACTAGCAAAGTCCAGCCAGCCTTGTTCAAGCTTATACAGCCACATTTCTGCAAGCGCGCTGTCCAATGGCATGAGATGAACGCTTTGGGAAGAATGTGGCGCAGGAGTCAAGTTCTCTGTGGTGATATAAGCGAAGGAGCATTTGTTCGTCAAAGTCTAGACCTCATTTACCAACGCAACCATAACGCCTTGTGTTTGCAAGTTCCTTAAGGCTTAGCGAATGAAGCCAAGCTCACAATCTCAGATATGCAAAACAAATAGCCCCAGAGATGTCGGTGAGCGAGATGCGCTGTCAAAAGTGCAGCATCACAGATAAATAAAGTCGTTTCTGCCTAATTCCCAAGCTTTGGCGCCGCAACAGCACTCATCGTATTCCCAACACTGCGCTAGCAGACACGATGAGATTGCAGAGTTTTCTTCCCCAGTTGCTTCCCTTGTTTCTCCTCGCAGAGGCAGCTCTTGCGCAGAATACTCTCCAGCAGACCTGTACAGGCTTGAAGAACCTGTCAAAATGCAAGTACGAGTTTTCTGTGCCTTATGGTGTCAACGTTACCCTCAAGACAGTCCCCGATAGAAAGGTACCCATCTCCATCTGCTGACCAGCTGGGGGCTTGCTAATTGTCTGGCTTTAGTATGACGAATGCAAGACCAAGGAGAAATACAAGAAACCTTGTCCTACTCCGAAAAAGCCGAAGCTTATGTGTGATGCATTGAGATGTGTTCCAGGTATGGTTCTTCCTCTGAACAGCAGACCTGCCCGCTGACACTGGGGAGGATGGGTCGATACCACCAAGCAAGTCATTACAGGCTTGGAAGTCCTCACCAAAAAGATCAACCTTTGCGATACTGTGCGCAAGCTTTTAGGTCAGCCCCAGGGAGATAACTTCATCGAGTCCTCCGATGCGATCTGCCAATGCTTACCCCGTATTGGCGAATTGAGTGCAACATCAGGCTTCAAGTCGTTCGAGCAGGGAGTTTTATCGGCCGCGGATTCAAAGGATGTCGACCAAGTCGTCAAAGCCCAAAAAGTAAGCTCTCCCAATTTCTGTATCTGGGTATCTATTAATCAGTTCTTGCTTGTAGTGTATGAATAGTGCGGGATTCCCGACAGCTGATGACCGGGATAAAGTCAGAAAGACCCTCCAGTCCAAGGCAAAGCGCAAAGTGCTTATCATCGAGGGGCCCGAGGTATGTTCAGTCTACACCAGCTTCTCCGTTATTCCATCGCTCTAACAGGCCCTCAGATCAACGAAGACAATTATTCTAAGCTTATGACTATCGTCAAGTCCTGTAAGCCAGGCTCATTTTGTACCGGCCTGCAAATTCAAGAGACCATCTCAAAGCTTTTAACTCCATATATGGCGGAGATTGCCCGTCAGTTCCGACAGGGCCTCTTCGTTCCCTGGGTTCCCCTTCTCGAAAACCTACTGTCCATTTCCAATGACTTCAATACGGCGGCTCAGAATATTGGGTCGCCTTTCCTCGGCTTCAAGTCGAGATATGATTATGCCACGCAAACCTCTTGTGTTGAGCTCGGTAGCTGTGATGGACCTGCTGTGTCATCTTTTTTCAAGCAAGGTAGGTTTACGGGGGGCCATTCGGTACTCACAGAAACTAACAACCTATCACAGTCGGCGATATAGTCAATAACATCCAGCTTATTTATAAAATGCGAGTCCCGGATACAGCGAGCAACCTCCTCACAACATACATACAAGAGGCAAAGGATGCCAACACAGCCGCTGAAGAACTCCCAGAGGAATCTGCAAGTGCTGATCTGTTCCGAGGAGGCGAAATTCAGACTGTTCAAGATCTTTTCAAGTTCGTTCCCATCGTCGACCGTACATTCCTCCTACAAAGGAAAATAGGGTCGATAGTTGACTTTTATGCTGGCTACTCTGCCGAAAATCGGGATATAGTTTCCTCAACATTCAACTCCTTGGCAAATGTCAGCAGCTCAAGTTCCGCCGGTATCAACACAGAACTCAACGTCAAGGAACGTCCCGCAAACGACGACCTGCTGCAGCAGATAATCATGATGAAGACTGTCCTGAAGAGAGATCTTTACGACCCTCTTTTGGCGATGAAGCAAGCTTTTAAGCGGTATGATGACCAGATTGCCAAGTCTTCGTTTGGTCCTGGCAAGGCTGGCGTTGTCATGGAGCCGAGTGCCATTGGGTACCAGCGATGGACCAAGATTCCGAATATGGCTATGCCGTGCTCGAAACAGGTCACCAAGACGTTTAATAAGTCGGGGTTCAGCAAGACGTTTTCGTTCACGGAATATTACAAGTGCACGGTTGACGGCGCAACGGCATATTACCCCAAGCTTCAGATTCCTTACATTCGGTTGACGTTCTAGGTATTGGCAGCTCAGCCAGCCTGGCATGGGTCACGGTAGCAGCTGAAGGTTAGCTCGAATATTCCAAGATTAATGTTCAAATATCTGCTTCATCATTGTACAAGAACACTTGAGCTTCTAAAAATTTTTGATATTATTATGAGACCTCATTTGCCACATTGCTGGGTACTTGGGCAATAAATCAATGATGTAGAATGACTTCAACTGGCCAATTGAGAAGATCATCCCATGGTGAACCCTTGACCTTTTCCACAATAGCAGTAATCAACGTCTCTGCCCAGTTCTCAAAGAACCAATACTCCGTTTCGCCCCAGTACAGTAGAATATCGTAGTACGCCAAAATAATAAGAGCCAAAGGATGTCCCGACACAGCAAGGTCCAAGAAATCTCGCGGTACAGACATGGGCCACGAGAAGATGACCCTCAGTTCTGGCGGCGAGACTTTGTACAGGCTTGAAAACGCGTCATCGACGCAACCGGTGATGGATACGACGGCGGAAGTCAGGACGGCTCTGGACTGATCTTCCATCGAGTCTGATGCTATCCGGCGTGCAAGCTCGGGTAACCTGGCGTGAAGACCGCGAAGAAGGTAGCTGTTTACGTGCGGATGTGGCGTCTCGCAGAAAAGCTCTTTCAGAGGACCGTTTCTGAGATCTGCGGCCCCTGGTGAATGAAGAACAGCCTCCATGCCGTTGACGAGAGAAAAGATCTCCATGAGACTCTGAACAGGTTGGGAGCACCCGTGACTTCGAAAGTCGTCGCAGTTCGGAAATGCCGCAAATTTGTTGACTACTATGAAGGTCGTGCTGGCGTATAAGGCGTGGCAGTTTGATGAAGTGACTGGTTCGGAGATCGCTTCTCTGAGTCCGCGGAGAGAAGCATTCTGATGTTTTGATGCTTGGAGGAGGTAGGTCTGTCTCTTTTCGGGATGGAGGTGAGCGAGGTGATAGCCTGAAAATGCCAATATTTGTCGAAGAAACCAGGGATATGCTAGAGCGACTTGAGGTACTGATTGCTGAAAGGTCGGGATGGTTCTCTCATTGAAGACCATGGTTTTGTACGTGACGGTGGTGTAGTGAAGCATGAGCTCGGCGGTAGATACCCAGCAGTCAGGTTCATCAAGGGGACTTGAGAATAAAGAGCCGGATAATAGAGATGCTGGACTACCTGCTGGGAGGCTGTGGCTGGGCGTTTGGAGAGAGCGATTGGTCAGAGGTTTTTGTTCCTGGTAGTCATCCGATTTGACAAACTCCAGGCTACACCGAACTCTGTGCCTGACGCATGCAGAACAGGGGACTTCTTCGTCACACTGTTATCGGTTAGACAGGTGTCACCAGTCATGAGTCGCGACTCTATTTGCAGACCTTGACTCGGCGCTTCTTGCAACGTATGCAGCCATTTCGGGACTTTTTGTACCCCACGCGAGTGGATTTGGCCTGTTCCGTCTCCCCGTCCATTGGAAAGGGGACCTTGAGACGCACAAGGCAGTAAAGGAACGATGGAGGGTTGTTTCTGGAAGAAGTGGAATCTCGCACTCGTTCCGAGTGGAATTTGGGGAAAATGGAGTGCTTCTGGTGAATGGGGAGTTGATTTGATTAGCAGAGGAAATCGGATGGTTTGTCTGTCCGATCCCGAGCTGATGACGAATGCGAACGCGAAGCCGAGGTCAGACTGTCCAATAGAAGTTCATGAACTCGGAGAATTATGGGGAGATTAAATGCTGACAGGGAGGCTCGTTATTGGTAATTTATTGTTTCTATTTTAACTTCACATGCGACGACACGGTAATGTTCATATGAAGGGCTCATATATTCACAACTGCCTTAACTTCTATATACACAAGAAATATGTTCACTGAATTTCATCCATTCACACCACCCTGCTTCACTCAGTAGAGCGATCGTCGTCGAAAGTCCATGGGAACACGAGCAGCGCGACGGCGACGAAGACCTCGCTTGCACTTGGATCCAGGAGTAGGAACCGGAGTAGGAGCTGAGCTGATGGGCTCAGGGACAGTAGAGTTGCTACCGCCGACCTTGAGAGCCGCAATCTTCTCGGCTGCGTGCTCAGCGGCCACCATGATGATGGCCTGAGTGTTGCCGGTGGGAAGATCAGGGTGCATGGAGGCGTCAACAACAAAGAGATTGTCGGTGCCGTAGACCTTGGTGTTGAGATCGACGACAGCGCTACCGTTGGCCTTGCGGCCGTCGTCGACGCCCATCTTGGCGCTACCCATCCAGTGATCGCCGCTGATCATCTTGGTGGCCAGGATGTCATCTACAGTGGCACCGGGGGTGATGTAGGAAAGGGTAGAGTTGCTGCCGCTGGTGAGGTCAAGCCAGTACTGAACAAAGTCAGCCATGGCCTTGCGATCCTCCTGGTCGATCAACCAGGGCTTGGTGTTGAGGACGGTGTTTCCACCAGCGGTGATACCAAGCTCACCGACGGTGCTGGTACCGTGGGTCAAGAATGTGCGGACAGTGATGATGCCGTCGGCCATGGCACTAGCGGTACCCTGAAGGTATCGAGTGCGACCATCAGCGCCCTTGGCAGATGTCCAGAGGTGCATGCGCTGAGCAGCCTGTGTAATGGGACCAGAGCCTTGGTAGTAAAGCTCCACATCAGACTTGACGGGTTCGGTAGCAATGTTGTTGAACTTGTAAGCGGTAAAGTTGCTCTTAGTCTTGAACTGAAGCATGACCTGAGCGTGGTCCTGAAGATGGTGTCCAACAGGGAGGTCGATGAAGTCAGAAGCAGTGGGGAGAGTCACACCAGTCTTGGAAGCACCCTGCTTGACGATAGCGAGAGCATCTGACTTGCCGATACCAGCGTTCCAGAGAAGACGGGGGGTGGACATGGCACCAGCAGCGAGGACGACTTTACCGCCAGCCTTGACGTTGATGATCTGCTTGCTACCGTTGGCGCCTTGGGTAAGAACACCAGTGATCTTGCTGCCGGATCGAATGGGCTGGATAACCTTGGTCTCGAGCTTGAGAGTAAAGTTGGGGAGGTTCTTGGCAAAGGGCATGTAAGTGCGAGCAGGACCAGCACGCATGTTGTTCTTGATAGACCATGAAGGACGAGAGTACACGAGGTGTTTCTCATTAGGCTCTTCAATGGAGTCAACCTCCTTCCAGCCCTTGGCACTCAAGTATCCCGAGAGGATAGTGAAGGTCCGATCATCGTAGTACTTTCCATCGTCTGAGGGTAAAGTAGTACCCGGGTTGCGCTCGTAAAGACGATCAGCGGCTTTGGAGAGGTCAGACCAGCTCCAGCCCTTAGGCCAGCGCTGGAAATCGCGCTCAGGAGGGTGGATGAAGTTGAGGCCGTTGATGGAGCTGGATCCGCCGAGGAGACAGCCTGCGGTTGAGGCGGTGTCGCTGCAGAACTTAGTGCCAGACATGCTGGTCATGCTGCTGCCGAGGGCGGGGATGTCGTAGGGAGTGAGGGTGTTGTTCCATGGGAGGGCTTGGGCAGCGTTACCGAGAGCGACCGTGTTGGCTGGGCCGCGCTCGATGAGAAGAACACTAGCACCCTTCTCGGCGAGACGCTCGGCGGCGATGATACCGGCGGGACCACCGCCGACGACGATGACATCGTAGGTAACGTTGGAAGTGGTAGGAGGAAGAGTGGTGGAGTTTCCAGGAACGGGTGTGCCTGTTCCAGGAGCAGGAGTAGTCTCCTTCGCCATAGCAGCCCAGGTAGCGTACTTCGCAGAAGCAGCCTTCTTGATATCAAGACCAAACTGTCCAAAGCCAGCGCCATGGTAGTTCAGAGCGCTCTCGGGATCAGAAGGGGTATCAACATCAATAGACGACCACGCATATCCCACAACAGGAGACTCGCCAGTCAACGAAGTAGTCTCCTTAACAACACACCCCTCACAGAGGAAAGTATACGAGACATGGGTGCTGTTGACAAAAGTGCCCTCAGGAATAGGCGTAGCCTTAACGGTAGAGTTGGTGTAAACATCCGGGTTAGCGTACGAGTTTGCCATACGAAAGCTCGTAACAATATCATCACCATTCGGCCACGCAACAAAGAGCATACCGCCAACCATACCGCCTCTGAAGGAAATACCACCCCATCCCTCCTTCTCACGAGGAAACACCATCTGCGCGATGAGATCCTTACCCAAGGTTTCGGGCACGGCGATACCAAGACTGTACCCATCGTCGACGAAGCGCTGAAAGTCAATGCCAGTTTTGGGATCGTTGTAGGCGGAGGATCGAAGGCCTTGGGCGGAGGCGAGACCTAGAAGGCCTGCCATGCTGGAGAGTGTGAAGCGCATGGTTAAGAATGAATGAATGGTTCAAGAGAGTGAGGATAGACCACCAGGGTCTAGTTGAAAGAATGGAATGTACCGCGAGCGGTAGAGAAGAAAGAAACACCGTACTGGCGGTGGGAGAGAAAGAAAGGCAGCGACAAAGAGCGTAGCTTGAACAGAGTCACTTTACAGCGAACATTAACATCCTATATATCTCTTTACACGCGATGATCAGCGGGTCTGATGCAATCAATACGCCTTAATGTCCGATGAACATGAACATACGTACACCAACCGGGAAAATTTCCTCCAAGAGCAAGGAACGTCTACAAGGGTACTCTGACCTCAGACCTTGTGCGTTACAAAACCTGCGGGTGAAGTCATCTATCAACATTTGTTCCTTGAGTGGATCCAGAATTTTGGCATGGATCCCTGCGAAAGGAAGCGCTTAACGGAAAAGGATGGTGGTGTTTCAAATGTCGAGGCTGCTATTGGCGGGGTATTTAATCATTGCGAAAAAGTGCTCGTTTCGTTTCATAGAGGTTTATTAAGGGGTGAGGCTCTTTCATGGTTATGATGAATTGAATTCGCAGGGATTTTATTGGATGGGATTGGTAAACGTGTTTGGAATTGATGAAGTTCATGATAAGTCAATTTTCAGGTTTTGCTATAGCACTTGGAGCTTAAGTTGGTCACTCTTTTGATAGCTAGTACTTGACATTGAGGATAATAGATTATGCTAGTCTTTATACTGTTAAACAGGGCAGTAGCAGTTACCGTTACAGCAAGGATTCTGAACATAGTTCACTGTCAACTCCCCACTATCAACGTTATTACCAGGATTCGTAGGAATGCTGCCACACTGAGTGCATCCATGGTCAATGATGCCCTGGATCAAGTCGATAGCCCGGGTCGTAGTGCCACTTGCACCATTCTGGAAGAAAGCACAGATCGAGCCGTACTGGCCTGAGGCACAAGCAATTTGAACTAGATTCTATCAGTCAAATGTGCTGTACTTCGTTGCTGTGGACATACCATGCTCGGGCCAGAAGTGATCACCCTGTCCGCGAGCTACTAGCTGCTTTGCTTGAGTCAAGACATCGTTCAAGCTAGCGTTGTTGATGTTGCAAAAGCCAGATCCTCGACAGTTAATGCCCAGTGCCGAAGCGGTGGAGAGAAGAGTGCTAATAGCCAAAGCGTAATGCATAGTGAAGTTTATTATATAAGGTGTCTAAAAAAGGGCAAGTTGGTTAATGTAAAGGTGTTTGTAGAGAAAGTTCGGAGAGTTGTTGCAGTTTGATGATATGTTGTCCGCTGAGGGGCTAAAAAGTTAACTTATATAGTTTGTGCTTTATAGGATAGGTAGAGGAGGATCCTTCAGGTTGATAGCTAGACTAAGTTCTCAACATGAGTCGTTTGCCTAAACTCCTACGGCGGCCGATTCAACTTGGCCAGCTTCCCGAACCCTGCCAACAGATCCTGATCAGGCAAGCCGGGCTTTCCGATTCCTGCAGTCTGCGATATTCCTTATACAGTAATGATGCGATGCATCGTGGCCATTATGATGATATCTTCTACCACTTTACAGTTAGCAATATTCAGCTTCGCTATTGCCTTACAGAAAAAGGAAGTTCGTAAAAACGGCACGCGTCGATCGCTGTGATATCCTTGGTCAATTGGTATGCGAGACACTTCAGGGAACCCACTTTGACGTATTTGACTTTAAGGAATTGTCATAGCGTTGAGGTGGGCCGTGATGATTATGTGAAGCCGAGTTCCGGGTGGTGTGGAGTTTTGAGTCCTTCAAGGTGATCGACAATGCAATAAGCATCACAATAGTTCCACTCACTTACCAGATAGGCAATTCAAGTTTATAGGTAGAAAAGACATAGCAGATAGAAGCTGTCAAGAGCACCAGATATAGTTAGCAGAACTTATAAACTTACACAAGAGCCCACTGCTTCGTGACAATAACGCAGTAATTCTTCACAGTTCTTCACAGCTCTTCACAGCTCTACTACTCAACACACTTTATCAATACCACCAGACAACTCCTTCTACTGCATTCAAAATGAAGTACTCTGTCATTCTCTCCCTCGGTTCTCTCGCCGCTACTACATCCGCCCTGGGCATTAACTGCCGCGGCTCTTTTGCCTGCGGTGGCGGCAGCGGAAACCTCATCAACCTCAAATCGATTGTCGACAACATCCAGCCTCGAGACCGCTTCTATCCGGCTCAGCAGCAGATTGCCTGCACGGGCGATACTTGCGCCTTCTTTCAAAATGGCGCCAGCGGCACAGCTGAGC
The DNA here is from genome assembly GCF_013396195.1 of Fusarium tjaetaba. Lineage (NCBI taxonomy): Eukaryota > Fungi > Ascomycota > Sordariomycetes > Hypocreales > Nectriaceae > Fusarium > Fusarium tjaetaba. Next base: position 30,143 of record NW_023501212.1, read on the forward strand.
AGGTTTCTGCAGACCTGCAAGCCCTGTTGGACCACGGTTGTAAGAAATGCGGCTCGGTTCCTACTCAGCCTGGCAATAATGTTGCGGATGGACAGTTGACGGTTAACTATGTCAGCCATCCTAATTGTCAGGGAGCTTGTTAGATAATAATTATAATATAAATATATATTCTATCACTACTCTAATATCTTGATGTATACACTAGTATTAAGTAGTAGCAGAGCTACTGATAGCGATTGATGTTTAAATTAGGATCAAATGTATGTATTGCTGTTCAATACTTGTTTATTCTATTGCTTGTAGCTAGTCTTGAGTATTCAAGTGGTAGCTTAGAAAAAGCATATATGACATCATTTGGCCCAGATTTTAAGGCGGCCGCTCTGTCTAAAGACTTCGACGCTAGGTCCACGCTGCCAACATCCGGGCATCCGAGCTGGCCCGTTATCCGACCCAAGCCTCGTATATGCATCTCAGAGATCGGTAATCGTATTTTTTTGCCGATCACCAGCAGGCATAGCACCTGAGACATCACCAGTCGGCCGCAAACTACTACTCCATTGACCTGCCTGAGACTATTCTGAAAGCAGAAATGCGTGTTTTTCCCCGCGAGCCTGAATCTCAGCTTGACGTCAGCTGGGAACTTCGGGACATCGGCCCATCAAGGTCAACGGATGCCAAAGAGGAAATTCGTGTGAATGATCGGCAATGCAGCAACTGAAAAGACATACAGATACATATACCGTTTTAACGAGGTCCATTCCAGGCTGAGCATTAATTCACCTTTATTCAGGTTTCCCTTTCGAGCTCTTCGTTGGCGATCAAGACAACTGTCCCAATCACGTATCTGCTATAGTCTCCACGTGCAGTCCATGACCTTGCGACAAGGAAAACAAAAGTGCGTCACGTATCGTCACTTTCTGGTGCTTGAGGACCACTTGCGGGCACATATCGTAGTTTGTTCAGGATCAAATGTGACAGACCTTCGCGGGCGAAAGTTGTTGCACTGACTTTATGAGCATAAGATCGACAGTGAACAAGATGGTAAGGCGATGACTCGACTCTTAGTCCTCTTCTTAAAAGAGGTATAAGTAGTCTTCCTTCCCTATGCTAAACAGGTTCATTCTCACCAGCTTCAAGATACCTCGTCTACGTTCAACAACACTTACCGCTAAATCTTTTTCAACACACTCATCATGCGTTTCTCATCCTCAATTGTCCTGTTTGCATCCACCGTTGTTGGCCTGGGCATTAATTGCCGTGGCAGCGGCTTGTGCAACCTCTCTTTCGGTCCCAGTATCCAGAACATCCAAGATCAGATAGGCAACATGATTGCCGATGGTCAAGGCGATAGATTCTTTGGCGATGGCGGTGAGTTATCTTTAAAATCAACAAAACATCACCAATGTTAATGACCGAAATTCCAGCCCAAGTCGCTTGCACATCAGGTGACGTAGGCAGCATATGTGCGTTCTTCCAGAGCGGCGCTTCTGGAACAGCCAACGATGCTTTCCACTACATGCAGGAGATTATCGATCACGGTTGCAAGCTTTGTGGAAGTGTTCCTACACAGCCGGGAAATAACGTGGCGAACGGGCAATTGACTGTCAATGCTGTCAGTAAGCCTTGTTGCGAAGGAACCTGCCACTGTTAAGAATATTTATTATTAGAATAAATAGTTTTGTGATAGACAAGAATGTCTCAAAAACCAATTCCAAGCCTTATTCAAAGCAATAGCTAGTAAATCCATCGCTAGACCTAGTTCACCAAGACTCTAAGTTATATTAATTATAAGCACCAGTAAACCCTCAATAGAGCCGAGACTATCAGGAAATACCCTTAAGTGCAACGACTCCTTGTTGAAGCCTTACTCGATTCCAAGCCAGGTAGCTTGGGCTTTTTAGGCTATTAAATATCAGATCATAGCACAATGTAGGTCAAGAGTAGACAAGAACAAGCGTTCTAATCCAGAAGCTATCTCCTGATCATGACGGCCCCGTTGATAATGAGCTCGGACTATGGACGACGGCGGCCTATAAGGTTAAGCTTTAGGCTGCAAACACAGATAATGAATGAGCTCGGACAAATCTCACGGTACAGTGAGTTACTCGTGGTACCTGAAACCGCTGTCGATCGTTGTCTTCTTATCACTTATCGCCGGTATCATGATGATAAGGAACGTATGCTGTTGTCGTCATGGTTCCTTATCGATAAGAGACGCTTGAACGACTCTAGGGTGAGCTGGTTCTGGCAATCAACTATACAGGTATAAAAAGCCACGCGGTTTTGCAATGGAAGCTTGTGATTTCTCTATAGCTTTCTTGCAGCATGAATTCACATTGCCTTCCATGATATCGAGATTTTGGCAGCATTGGTCCAAAAGAGCTTGAGACCTCTTCCCTTCCTGTCTTCAGTCTAGAGTTTAAGAGACATGTCACTTTTAAGCTTTTTACAACACATTATTCCCCGATTTACTGTCAGCTTTTACTGAAGTTTGTGGAGTTTCATACATACGAAAGTCTCGAAGGTTAATAAATGTTGAGGCAAAGAGACTATGCTGTCGCGACTTAATAAAACTCCCTTCTGTCCGGGTCATCTCACCGCTTTACCAAAAAGATGGATATGAGGTGTTCTGCATTTTCAATGACACTTTCCTTTAGAAAACCGCAACCTAAGAGCCGAGGTCCCAGTTAGCATCAAACTGTCACCTTCCAAGCTTAAATCTCCCCCAATGCCTTTCCGTCCAAATGGGAAATGATATGCCACTATCCCCGCGTTCGGCCTCCATTCCCCCGAGACAACTCCCGTACCTCAACGAATGACTTTAAACTCTACACTAACAACCGATGAAACAATGCCGAGATGACCGAGTGCACCGCGTCAATCCCTAACGAAATGGCATACCGGGACTTTATCCATCAATCGGCTGCATCATAAGTGCCGGCCCAATCCTGGCGGCCGTCTGGGGTCGATATGTTTTCTGAATGGTGGGAAAAGCCTTCATATCCCTGTTTCATCAGGCTTGGCACTGACGGAGAGCCCGCTCGAATAGGTAAACGCGGAGTCTAGATCGCGAACCTTGTTTTGTAAAACGAATGATCACCTGGATTGTTAGTTTGGGGGTTTAATTGATGCAATTGCATGGCTTGGAGTAGATATATACAGCTCTGGGCGACGTCTTGGGTTTCATTGCACTCTCAGTGGTTTTTTTATCTGAAACTCGCCTTATCATGAAGCTGTCCCTTTCGCTTGCGGCGCTCGCCGCTGGAGCTTTCCAGGTCGTGTCTGGCCAGACGGTGTACTTTGCTGGTAAGTCCAGCGAGTTGCTGGTGATCGGGATGGATGCTGATCAGATGAAAAGGTGACTCCACCATGGCAAAGAATGGAGCCAACGATGGTGTAACCGACGGCTGGGGTAACTACATCGGCAAATATCTCACGGTCACAGCCGTCAACAAAGCCATCGGCGGCCGTTCAGCCCGCTCCTACACCAATGAGGGCCGCTTCACCGAGATCGTCAATCTCGTCAAGAAAGGCGACATCGTCGTCATCGAATTCGGCCACAACGACGGCGGCTCTCCCGAGAAGAACGACAACAACCGCTCCGACTGCCCCGGCGCCGGCACAGAAGTCTGCATCTCCGACAAGACGGGCGAGAAAGTGTACACCTTTGTCTTCTACGTCTCGCAAGCCGCCAAGGCCCTCGTCGCCAAGGGCGCCACTGTGATTCTCAGCTCTCAGACGCCCAATAACCAATGGGAGACTGGAACGTTTGAGCCTGCTGCTCCTCGCTTCGTGGGATATGTTCCCACTGCTGCCAAGGCGTTGAACAGTGCTAGCGTTACTTATGTTGATCACTTTGCTGCTGTGACGAAGATGTATCAGAAGTTGGGTAATGCAAAGGTTAACTCTTTGTATCCCAAGGATCATACGCATACTAGCCCTGAGGCTGCGGATCTCATTGCTAAGGCTTTTGTTCAGGCTATTGATGAGGAGATGAATGGCAAGACTAGCCTGAAGTCTTATATCAAGACTCCTGTTACCAAGGTGTACTAAGCGCAGTTTGGCCGAGTATCTGAAGTTGGATGATATGGGAAATTGTGTATAACTTCTTTGTATATATTCGTCATGATCATGATACATACAGATAGCATATGATACATTTGTTCAGGCTAGTTATAGTAACCCGGTAAAGTACCCTTGATCTTGTGATTACTATCGTACATGATGTAGTAAACTCTGCTAATCTCGAAACTGGCAGACCAAACCTCGTAATTCTCTTCAGTTCCGGACAACAACGGCCTCCTTCATGAACGATCCCTCAATTGCAACTTTGACCAAGAATCTCGCCACGCTATTCGGCGTGACGCTATCAGCCATACCCATTCCTTCACCAGCACTACCCAGTGTCTCAACCTCCTTGTCCGTCTCCTTCCCAAAATCCAATCTCACAGCTCTCACAAGTGTCCAGTCCATACCGGCCGCTCGAATCTCTTTATCCAACAGGTTGTGATCCTGAAGAGCATACTTGATGTTCGTCCATCCCATGAACGCTCTGCTCACCCACGGAAGTTTACTCCACGAGTCCCCAACACCCGCCGTTGACATGACGACGATGCGCTTGATACCAGCTTCTTTCAAAACCTCACAAACACTGGCGCACGAGTCTGCTAAAAAGCGAGGCGGTGAAACTTGAGCTGCGAAGGGACTATCTGACTTTCGGACCGTGTTGAGAGTCATGACTGCTGCGGATGGTGTCAAGCCTGGAGCAGCTGTGAGAGCGCGTCGGATATCGGCTTTGGAGAGCGGCGAGCCGGTAACGATGGTGAGACCAGGTTGAGAAGAAACTTTGCTGGAGTCGCGGACAAGAGCGACGGCAGTGTGATTCTGAGACAGAAGTTCGGAGACGACGTATTTGCCGGTTCGGCCTGTTGCGCCTAGGAGGAGGAAATGCATGGTGGGAGACGGAGGAGTTGTTTATCGGAGGAGCTAGTGTTGAGGGGGTTGTTTGTTACAGGGCTTATTTAGCGGAGGAGTTGATTATTAGAGTGGTAGATTATCGCAGGAGTTGTTTGTCGGAGGAGTTACTCATCAGAGGAGGCTAATGATATTGGCGATAAACTCAAGCAAGAATGATAATTTCGATTGATATTAGACGACTGGAGGAAGCTGATGGTGATGAGAAAAGTATTCATGGTTCAATTGCTTGTTTATATACTTGAGCCTGGATGTCGGACTGAACAGCAGAGTCAGCTTCTCATTGGCCAGTTCGGTCAACATGCTTTTCTGGGATGAGCCGCATCTCACGATTCGCGTCTCGGGCTTACAAATTCGTGACGGACTTAGGAACAGAGTGTCGCGAAAATTAATGACTCATTTATTTATTGAGATTGCTTTGCTAAGCTAGTATTAATCCCTTGTCGCATATCATAATCCTTTAGTCGTTCATTGACGAGGTTCGCTAAACCTTGTAGCTGCTTGTTTTCTTCCTTTAGCTTGGCATCAAGATCTGGTGAAGTTTCTAAAGTTCCAAGAAGAATGATTTTCAGGATAAGATATAAGATACGCAAGAAGTCATCAGAGATAGACTCTGGCTTTCCCGGTTGTGTCTCATTCTGAAGCGATTCGAGAGCAGCGAGCCATGAGTCCAAGCCATCAAGCAAGCCTCGTCTTTCCGAGAGAAGCACATGAGCCTGTTCTTCCAACTGGATCTTTGCCGTCTTTTCGAGCAGCGCGATAGTGGACGTAGCGAACTTTGTGAGTTCCGCTCGCATATTCGGTGCCAGCTTTCGATCTTTCGTCTCAACCGGCGGCATTGCTATGTTCGAAGATTCGGGGGGTTGTTGTTCCGTGAACTTGCAAGGCGCAGCGAACAGCTTTATAATAAAGACATCCAAGGCAGGCAGACCAGTATGTCGTGCTGGCATTAGGCCATCGGTGGTCATGTACGGTCTGGCGCGGTACTCGCGCAGGATGTCCAGTCCTCGAATGATGTGCAGTCCCATGGCTGAAAAGTTCCCCCGGACTTGCTCAACGCTGATCAAGACTTGGCAACAAAGCAGTGCGGACTTTAGGCTTTCGGGGCTGGGATATGCAAGGTTGGAAGCAAGACTCGTTAAAGCTTTACTATACTGCTGAAGGCCGAAGTTGTAGCTCAATCTCTGCTGTGCGTCGGTCTCGGATGTATCTCCTTCGTTCTTCGCCTCGAGATTTCCACGAAGAGCCCTGAGAGACAGCAGAGCATGCCGTATCGAGTCGTTAGTCATGCTAGCTTGCAGGACCTGCTCTGCCTCTTCATTGCAGCTAAGCTCAACATCGAATATCGTTTTGGTCGAGAAGTATCGATTGAGATCCCCAGTGCTCAATGGAGGCTCGTCCTTAGCGTAATCATGCCCTGGATCTGGCTTGACGATCGGCTGCGGCGTGCTGGGAAAGGGCCTGAAGACAGATTCGTAACCATCGCATTTGCGTCCAGTCTTGACACACTTCTCACAGAAGGGCTTGGCCTCGTCGCACTTGATCTTTCTGATTCTATTTCCGGTAAGTATGAAACTTGCAAGGATGAGATGGTGGAGTCTGGGCTGACCGGCATGTTGCGCAGCCTGTCTTTACTTTAGTTCGGCCTCGGGACGCGGGTTTTGGAGCGAGCATGGCGCTAATTGTGATGTAGCTGGGGCCGTGGGAGGTTTGAAAGAGAAAGAATGCCGAACAGACGAATGAACAGCTAAAGAGATGACTTGTTCGAAGGATCGAGTCGCTTAGCGCTAGCGGTTCGTCAATGGCGAGGCTGAGAGACCAGCACTAACTGCATTGGGAAGCAACAGCGAACAGGCCAATCGTCGTCGAGCAACAACGAAATGACTTTGACTTCACATTATCAGCCCTGAAGTTGAGACATCAATTCTGCTCAATAATTCTTAAGAAAGAGAAAAAAACAGCCAACGTACTACACATTTAGAATTCTTGTAGCCTTTTAAAGGTTTGGAATATAGTTACTACGGTTCCATTTCAGGCCGGTTGCTGTACAGCCGACACATTAAGCATGTTCTAAAGTAATTCACCATCGCACCACATTACCGAGAATTGACCAGGAACCAAGAGAATCATGTCTTAACACTAGTAATCTCGATGGAGGCGATAATTTCAGATGAATCACGTGGTTAGGCACTCTGAACCTTCCTGGCAATGAGCTACCTCCCTCATGAGACTTTGCCCCTACCTCGATGCATCACCTTGACCTGAAGTTCTGAGAGTACGGACGTCTGGCATTAAAGTATAGGACGACAAAAGAGCGAGTCAAGAATTGGTACTAGCATCGGTGTTTTGTAAAGCTGTTAAGCTAATTATGAATGTTGGCAGAGAGTTGTTTGAAGCCTTCGGTGATTTCGTATGCATCTCAACAACACAGAATCTGGACTAAAGCTAGGTCAAGCGATGATTAGCAAGGTATATGTCATAAAGAATTCCATAGGACTTCATAAATTCAGAGACATTATACAGGTCGAGCGGCAATTTGCATTCCCTCTGGTCCGCCGTGAGTTTCACAACAGCCACTCGACCCTACACGTCGACATCTACCGTAAAGCAACGGTGAGAAAGTATCAGTGCATATCAAGGCTATTTTGCGATCGTCGAAGGAAGAATCCATCTTTCTTGGTCGACCAGGCAGCTATAACTTCTCTTTATTCTCAGCATCGACTCGCTCGCAGGTCTTGTCTCTGAAAGGCGATAACAATTCGGTCTCAGAGCCTGAGCTGTCGAATCAATGCTACTTGTATGATCTAGCCAACTAAACTCGATCAACAGTAACAATTTTCTCATTAAATTCCATGCGGTCAGCCTAGTGAGCGATGGGTTGTGATGACGGATGCGAAGCATTCCAGCCCATCCCGTCAGCTTCCTCAGTGGTCACCCGTTTGAGGCCCCTGAGGAGTCTATATCCCCTGAAGTATTTACTAGAAGCCCTGCCATGAATTGAACAAAAGATCTCCGTGTCAAGACGCAGCAGCGATTCTCCCGTTGGTGCGTAAGATAGTTGTCCCAGGCTCTCTTCGGAGTCCAATGAGGGCTAGCGTCCGGATCGTTTGCGCGAGGTGACATCCTACTAGAAATCTTGCCGTCTACGGAAATCTAGTCAACTTTCCTTACCGCGTTTGTTAGTATATATAAGCTTGGGCTTCGCCATAGCGGTCGTCGCGGCTTGGAGTTGGGCTCATCGCGAGTTACACTCTGATGAGGTAGCAGAAAGCTAGCGAGCTCGCCCAAGAGGCTTTCATCTTCCAAAAATGATATTGGTATCTATATATAGGGCAAGACGACCTAAAATGAGCAAGGCAAGAAGTGAAGTCGCGACACCCGCCACTCGGCTTAAAGTCGAAATGCTGCATACAGCGCATACTACCTTGAAAGTGGCAGCCCAATCAAGAAGATCATCTGTTCGCTGAGATCTTCAACTCCAGCCTCGAAATTCCGTTTGCTAGTAGTAGTCACGGTATTAAATATGTGCCTGCGTTATAAGAAATATTTATGTCTATTGTAGATACTGCAGTAGTCCCAGCTCTAGGTTATCCGCCCGAGGCGATGCGACTACCAACACTACCGAGAGCCAGCATGACTAAGACGAACCACGTCAGGGAAGGCAGCAAGAAAGCGATGAGTGACTGAATAAAGATATACACAAAATACAAGACGCCTAATTGATGACCAGGGACATTTCAAGAGACGATGATACAGATGTCTACCACCTTCGCCATGGAACAGTGTAAAAGAGACACTCCCTGTCGGAGCAGAGCCATTTTAGCGAGGTTGAGAACGAGGTGTAGCGGACTGCCGCCTGGCCTTGAATACTCCCCCGTAAACCTGTCTGGCGCGCCCCGAAGGCCCTGTAATGCTCAAACCAACCCTGAAGAGTTAGTGGACAATTCAGGACAAATCTGCTGGTACTGGCTCTGGGTAAGCTGAACCTAAGGAGGCCTGGAATGACTTTTACATGTCACGTCAATTACTCTGTCTTCATCTGCTGCATGATATGAATAATACTAGTGGTCTTTTGCAGGCTACTGTCTTTGTAGATTATAGACTCCGAGTGCAAAAAAGATCGCATTGAGTGTTCGTATGCAGATTGTTGCGGATGTTCACAGCGCAGTGAACAACTCCCAACGCGTGTGCATCAAAGCTTCGCTAGGTGTTAGCCCCCAAGTCCTTGAATGTTCGCCATCACATCACCAGAACAAGTGACATCAACGTCCGCGACATGAGCTCAATGCTCGTCGACTGTACTTCAAATATTCAATCTATGTCCTTACCCCTGAATCTGTCATTGTTCACGACATTCTACACTCTTTGTCGTATTTCTCCTCTCTTCTGATGCTAGCTCACCAATTCTTCCTCGATTTGCCTCGTTCGTTGCGTAGCTACGCCGCGACGCCATCGTGAAAGCTCAGTGTTCCGGCACTGTGTCTTCCACCGCTGTTCAATTGCAAGAGTACGACGTACCAAGCACGACCAGTCATCATGGCACTGTATTTCAGTTCGCCCTTGACATTTCGTTACCCAACAGTAATCGGGCAGCCACTGGAGATGCTCCTCAAAGCTACAACCACTGAGTGAGGCGTTGTTGCCGCGCCAGATATCACGAGAGAAGCAATGGTTCCCCAGTTAGTACTACCTCAGAAGCAGGCTTTCGTTCCCGGACCGGCTGACTGTGTATTAGTAAAGTGCAAGGTGTCATCACCAGAGCTTACAAGTCTCAGGCAAAACCCCGATCCAAGCGCCCGACACCCCAGACTCCACGAATGATACTGATGTATCTGATCTGCCCCCAACGACTGGACCTGCGGCTGATGGTTCTCAACCCGCGAATACGCAGGCGCCCGAGAGCGACGACACTGATGCCGGCCCGGTTGAAGCCACGTCGGACCTCCGTTATGATAGCAGCTCCGTGTCTGCACGGCCGCACGTTGAGACATCTACCTCCCGGCCTGTTCCAGGTCCTACAATTGACGCTGAGCAACCCCAGCACGCTGAGATAGGGGATGGCTCTGACAAGCCACTTGATAGTAGCGGAAATCAAGAGCTGACTGTGAGCGTTGATCAGTTACCTGACAACGCTTCACCCCTTTCTTCACCAATGCCAGTGAAGGTGAGCGTGTCACAGGCGCTCGGGGCATTATCGTTCCGTGCTTGTATGAGCAAGTTTCTGCTTACAAGTCACTCCATGGTGATACAATCGCCGCGCATAATTATCTGAATGCCGTCGTTATCTCTTCGGTTGGTTGGCTTTTTGTTTTCCCCGCGGGGGAGAGGACGGCGGTGGTGGTGGTTTCATTTATCCCCTTCTCCTGACTAGAGACTCAAATGCTGGTGAGAAAGTCGATGACGGCAATGATGTAGATCGGCCAGCTAAAAAGGAAGCTGTGCATACAGCGAGGGCAGCCTCCATCCAAGCCACCGCGACAAGTAAAGGCTGGAGACAGTGCTCAGTTTCAGCCCAAATGCACCAGGACCTTTTTGTGAATCAACTCCGATTGGGGTAAGATCTTGTAGTCTCGGGAGATTTCCCCAACGGGAAAACAACGCCAAGTGCCTGTAAGAACTCAGATTGAAGGCTGTCTGCCCCACGATCGTCAGTTGCGCCGCGTAGACCCAGGCCACTGCAACCTTCATCATGTCGCCGAACTCAGATCTAATCTGAGATGAAAACGTTCCTGCAGATGAAGAGAAGTTTATTTCTGTTCTAGTGTAGTGGAGGCCGATTATGCGACAAATTAGCAGTGTGAGGTAGACCGTGATATAGAGCCTTTTGTCCTTGACCTTGATACTGGACCAGAGACACTGTCGCCGAGCACCACTGGGGCAAAGATCTTTGTCAAGACACTACCCAGGATCTAGATTACAAATTGCGACGTCTAATACTGCGGTTATTGCAGCGGCTATTGACGGAGGTAAAGCCGACGCCACCTCCTCTTCTTTTGACGCTGTGCTACCCACCTCAAACACCAAGTGTTCTTATCACCATCACCTGAGCCTGATCCAGCGCAATCACAAATGGTGCCACGACAATCGATGCTGCAGTATTCACTGAAAATGCCCGTAAGCAGCCTTTGGTGAAACGCGAGTCAAAAGCTTTTACGCCCAGTATCCAATCACGATCGATGTGAAGCACGCTCATCACCTTATCAGCGACCAATACAGGACTTCTAATGACCAACCCTCCTCAATTATTTCCGATACCCTAGTCATTCATCCCACTGTTCTATCACACTCGATAACGATCAGCAATGGCACTGTCTGCGTTTCCCCAGCCCGCGCGCGAATGAATGTCTGTCTGCGCCCTCGAAGTTTCCGTTGCGAGGTGATTCGGCGACATTTTCACTTGGTAGACTCGCGCAGAGGTGCAATGGGCTGCTGCACCAACTGTGATTGCAAGGACTAGCTAGAACAAGGTACATGAACACTAAACCTGTGCCGTAAAACCGAGGGGAGATGATTCTGTCTCGTAAGGAGGGTGTTTCGCGATACAATTCCGCCAAGACTTCATGCTTCAAGGCCTGATCCATCATCTTCCTGCTCGCCCCTCCCTTCTGTACACAAGAACAAGAACACAAATGTAGATAGCATCTACTTGAGGAAAAGCTTGGCAGCGTCCGAAAGACTCAGCTCGGCAGCTTTCACTGGTGCTATGATCCCTGTTTTCTTGATGGCGTCCTGAAAGGCCTTGGGGTCAGGGTTCTCATAGGAATCAATCCAAGCTTGGATGCTTGGGAAGATTTGGATGGCATCAAAGTTCTTTCCAACTCCTGTAAAAACAAGAGGTTGCTGATCTGGATCAACTTCTTCTCGTTCACCCAGGTCATCCAGCGGGTTTCGATCATAAACCAGCCATACAGGGTGTTCAGCCGTGACAGCATCAATGACAAGGACATAGTCAGTGTCAAGGAAGACCTTCCTTTCATTTGCATTGGGTTTCTTTTGCAACTGCCCGACAGGCAATACGAGAGACGGAAGGGGTTGAACGGAAACTGATGGTTTGACAATCGTTGGAGTACCGAAGAGAGAATAACTCGAGGGCGGATCACCGATCTGAAGTGAAACTAGTGAAGGATGGGGATTCAAGTTCTGAAGCATGGCCTGAGATCGGGTCAGGCGTCGAGAGCCCGGCAGCTCCTCCGTGGACAGTGATCCAGGATATGGTGCAACAGCAAAGGTATCCATGTTATCATCGGTGACAAGATCGAATCGTCCCAGGAGATCAGTGACCAAGCCGAATCGGTGATGAGAAATGGCGTCATGATCTGAGAAGTCGACCATAGTAAGCTGCTCAAGCCATTCCTTTGGTGAAAGATGAGGGGATTCTCCGTCCCCCAAGGATGCCCTCTCCAAGAACTTTGTTAGACTCTTGTCTTTGTTTGTTTCGATCTCGAGGTTCCGCATAAGAACGCTTGGAGGTACTGGATAGATGCGGTCAGCCTTATGACACATCAGAAAGTCTGTCAAGAGGGGGGTCCTACCGGCAAAAGGATCACCAAGAGCATCTTTGATCTCCGCAAATCGCTCGTCGGAAATTGATGGAGTAGCCATTTTCTCCGCCTGGGTTCGATAGAATGACTTGGGTAATTTCAAGAGTATTCTCTGAGATGCTTCTGACAACAACTAGGGTCGAGAGGAGAGAGTGGTTAGGTGGGTGTCTGAAAGCGGATTTGAGTGCCAGTAGTGGAATATGCGCTTGGAGACGCGTTGGTGCGAGATGTAGGTGGGAGACGGGGGAGAGTGACTGCCACTGCACAAGATGTGTTCGGGGCGGGGTGTAATTCGAAATGCTAGATAAGGTACGGTGTGATGAAGATTGCTTCAGCTCGTCATCGATCTGTCCCGGGTGAGAATATGAATGAGAAGGTGGTGACACGGGGGGCCTCACTTCGCTTCCACAAAGATTCCAATCCGGAGATCGAGGTAAGTGATGGGTTTCAGCCGCCTGAGAACCGTGCAAATTTGAGTTACTGCAACATAAAGATGGTCCACCTCGACTTTCACAAGTTGTGCGGCACTGCCACCGCCCAGATGTCCAAGGGGGTTGTGAGATTCGTGGCGCCAAGAAAAGTCAGAGTCGAGATTCAGGTTATCACTGTGACACAAAGATACCCCGCCCTAGCTTTCCAAAAGTTCCGATACTGAACGCAAGTCCAGCAAGTCGTGGAAGTGGAGGGGAGTGGAGGCCCGGGCACTAAGTAGAAGAAACGTGCAGTTCATCGGTGTTCACTCTGAAAGCAACAAAACGAAGAAACCTTTTGCTACGTAAAGAATGCGGCGTGTTAAATGCCATGGATTCATTAAAGGGGTCATGTTTAGCTCAATGTATCTCTGCCTACGGAAATGCGGCAAAATGTTACGCCAACCATAACACTCCAGCCGGGATCGACATGCCCTTGTCCCCGTAGCTAGACCCGACCCCTCTCTCATGTACACAGAAACACAAATGCAAGACATCTACTTGCTGAGGATCTTTTTAGCCTCCGAAAGGGCAAGCCCCTTAGCCTGGATTGGGCCTGTGATGCCTGTTGCCCGCATGATCTTCAGCATGTGAGCGAAGTCGAGCCTTCCGTAGTACATGATCCACCATTGGAGACTTGGAAGAACCATCATAGCATCAAAGTTCTTTCCAAGTTCCTTGAAGACCAGGCGTCGCTTGTCAGGGTCGACGAGTTCTCGATCACCGAAATAATCGCGCGGGTTTCGGTCATAGATCAGCCAGACAGGATGGTTAGTCTTGGTGGCGTCAATGGCGAGGAAATAGTCAGTATCGACGTAAGCATCATCGTCCTCTTCCTTAGACTTCTTCTGCAGCTGTCCGATGGGCATGACTAGAGAAGGAAGTGGTTGACTGGAAGCTGTGACTGGGCCGGTCTTGGAAGGCTCAGGATCCTCACCCTTCTGCAGAGAGATCAAGGAAGGATGGGCATTATAGTCGCCAGACTCAATGTCTGCGGAGGGTGATAGTGGTGGGAGCGTCGCTTTTTGCGTCAAAAGAGCCTCAGGATCTGTTTCGACTGCAAACGTGCTCTCGCCATCGGTGCCAAGGTCAAACCGACGCACTCTATAGAGTGTCAAGGCAAAATGATGCTTAGAAATAGCGGCGACATCTCCAAAGTCCATTGCACTAAGCCGCTTGAGCCATTCTTCGGCCGGATAGGGTGCCATTTCTCTATCCACCTTGCATGCCTTTTCCAAAAACTGTAACAGGATCTCGTCACTGCCAGTTACATGTCTCAACTTCGCCGAGTACTCGTCTGGTGACACTGAAGTAAAATGGTCAGCTAAATGCAGTTCGGGAAGTGTACTTGAAAGGAAGGGCTTACTCGTAGAAGGATTACCGACTGCTTTCTGAATCTCCGCAACGCGATCGTCGGAAAGCTCAGTGGCGTCCATCTTGGGACCTGGTTGGATAGACATCTGGCTGGAGGGACTCGGTGAATGTGACAGTATTGTCTGGTATGTTGATGATGATGGAAAGGTGGGTGTGTGGAAGTTGGTGAGTTTGAGGATCGGGGAGACTTTGGGCCACGCCCTCGATGTATTGGGTCTTGAGGACGGTTTGCCGGTGTCACACAGAGTGTACGGTCGGTGAATCAACAGTGGCGGTCGATCAAGCTGCGCGTTGCTTGTTTCGGTGTCAGTGGCACAAAATCTGGTTTCGGTATGGAGGGTAGCGATATCGTTGCACTGTCAGTTCCCCGGATCTTACCCCGCTATTTGTTTCCGATGGCTTCTCTCATGCTGACGTTTGTTTCAGCGGGGAGAAATGCGAAACTGAATGGTGGTGCATGGATGTTCACATGTTCAAGGAGTGCAGTCTTGTGGATAATGGAACGAAATGAGAGGGGAACAGCTGAGAAGACGCACATAGAAGCTCTGAGTTTGTCAAAGAGAACACGTTTAGATCAATTTATCCCTAACTATGGAATTGCGGCAAAAGCCGTCGACCACGCAATTCCGAAGGCAGCACCAACATGTCCTTGTCCCCGTAGCTCTCTGGTGCCCTGTAGTGAACACTTGACCACTAGAAGTGCAGTCTATTTGCTCTTATCAACAGAGGGATCTTTGTTCCAGAGCACGCTGGCATCCTCCGCTGTCACGACCCTCGCCTTGACCTTTCCTGTCAACCCTGTCTTTCGAAATGAGTCCCGAATCTGAGTGAAACTGAGTTTATCGTAGAGCTGGAACCAATCTTGAATGCTGGGCAACACTTGGGCAGCATCAAAGTTCTTCTCTGACCCATTGAACAACAAATCAACTGTGTCGGGATGGATGCCCTCCTTCTCCTCACCACCTTTGTTGTCCCTGTAGTACTCGTCATCCTGGTCGGATTCGGACATAAGCATTCGATCAAAAATCAACCAGACAGGATGCGCAGATGCGACTGCATCGACAACAAGGACGTAGTTAGTCTCATCCGAGAGTGGAAGGCCACTTTCTGTTGTATATCGTTTAGATATCTGGCCGATAGGCATTACCAGAGAAGGAAGGGGTTGGTTGACTCCTGATGACTTGGCAGTCTTGTCTTGCTTATCGGAGCCGTTGACGAATTCGAGAGAGAGTAGACCTGGGTGGGCATCAGAGTCCTCCAGGACTGGCGTATAGTCCACACTCATAGCTCCAGGATTTGGCGAAACAGTAAAGGTATCTTTACCATCAGTGCATAGAGCGAATTCCCCAACTATTTTGTATCCGGCCAACTCGAGTCCAAGGTCAAGGATAGAGGCAGGGTCTGTAAAGTCGACTCCAGTGAGCTTCTCGAGCCACTCTCTTGGTGTCTGGCGTTGGGACATAAGTTCCGAGACGGGGTCCTGCTGCAGGTGCTGAAGCAGGCCCATGGGTTTACGGTTGTCTGGCCTAAGCATTGCTTTCAGCCTGGCCAGAAAGACGGAAGGGATATCTTCGACTACAAAATTAGCAACCTGTACTTGCGGCAGAGTGATGAGAAGAAAGTTCTCACCATCAGACAGCTGTTCAAAAGCGCTTCCAGTATCCCCAGGAAGTTCTTCAGGAGTCTTTTTGTCATCCATCGCGAACAGGTTCTAGCAGAAGGATGTCTAAGGTTTTGTCGAAGGGAATGCTTGACAGCGCAAGATGTTGTTGATGAGAAGATGAGAAAGGCAAGGTGGGTGTTGGAAAATTGGGTGGGTAATCATTTGACCAGGCAAACTTGGCCGGGCATCGACTTTCGATCTGTGCTACAACTCAAAAATGGCTCTGGTTGGCTAGAGCGAATAGTGCAGGGCGAGTTCGCTCAGCCCACCAAGTACATGGATGAATCACGATTGCGTTGGCCTCGATCAGCGATGTGACGAAAGCTTGCAGGTCCGAGATGGTGGGATGGTCGAAGAACAAGCATTGCTTTTCGAGACCATGACCGGGCCGGCGACTTGAAATGGCTCGTGCGTTGGACAAGCAAGCGGTGTTATGTGACGAGCACTGCCCCAACCCATTATCGACCTGCCCTGAATGTAGCCACTAAGTTCTGTCTGCTGGAGTAAGCTCTCAGCCACAAGTCTCAGCAGCAAATAACACATCTAGATCACAAAGAAGCATGTGGTGGCACAAGAGATGGCCTCGCTGTTCAGGTTGTTCCGAATGACATACTGACCGAATAAGCGAACGTGAGGGCCGAGGGGCGTCAAATAGAATCGAAATGGGTGGCTTTCTTGGGTATGAACAGAGCCAAGATGTCCCTGGCGACACAGCAGTTCCGTATTGCGAGTGACAACATTCCGAATCACCAATGCGAGGCCAAGAAGTGTAATTTCGTCGGCTTTGAAGTGCTGGGGAACCTAATCGACTGCCGAGCCGTGGTTTCCCTCTTATTATTTAACAGGTCAACGGCCTCCGCCTTTCTGTACCATCCAGACCCCAAAACCAGACCTTCAAACCTTTCTGCCTGTCAAGTACTCTTTTTGTTTCCCCTCGAAAATCTGTGCAGACATGCCAGTCTACCGCGAAAGCACAAGACCAGCTTCTGAGACCCTTCTGAGCTTATGGTGGTCTGCAGACAAAGACGTGACACGAAATGCGTTGTCTACATGTATAGAAGGGGCCACGACCCTTACCTTGATGATGTATGATCTGAAAACTCAGGTAGACCTTTACATCAATATGGATGACGAAACAATTGACGATGCACGCGATCTCATCACCATTGTTTCGTTCCTACTGTGCGGGCCATTGTATGGCATTCTAACAGCTCTGAGACGCAAGGCGGAGACCCATACATATAAGCGAACCTTCAATAGGTACGCGGAGGAGATGGTGAATCTGCTTGAAGCTATTGAGAACGCTCACACAGCGCTGAACACTATGAAACCGGGTCACTTTGGGCAGATGCTGGACATTCTGCAGAGTATCCTTGTCTCAGGACATAGGAAACCAGTCAAGATTACACCAATTGTTCCAATTGAGCTGCTTATGAGAGTTGTAACAGCCCGTAAGAAATGGGATAGCCTTGGTGAGTTAAGGACAAACTTGGTGAGATCCACAGATAACTAATTAGATATACCACCAGAGCAACTCTGCGAAGAATACCGGAATCTCAACATAGCCAAGTCCCGAGGTCTCAGTGCTGGCCTGCCTAAAACCACCTTTCTTTGCATAGGTGCCATGCCGAACAGCGATCCAGTATACATCATTTCTACTTCGGCAGACCATTGGCCTTTTTTCTGGAACCTCAATAACTTTGTCTTAAAGCTACGCCATAGCCGTCGTAAGGCCATAACTAAGGCAGTTCCTGGAGGAGAAAAGGATGCCAGATTGATTAAAGAATGGAGTGAAACTCTTGAGGGCCGGCGCAAGCGCATGGAAGAGAATAGTCAGAGGATGGAACCGCTCGTAAGTCTTATTGAAAACCCACCGGGTTATTTCTCCCATCTGCACGACGTCGCAACACCCTTTGATTGCCCCTCTTTCGAGCCCAAGGCTCGTTGTACCCGCTGTTAGGCACTCTTCAGATACGAAGTTCCCGATAACCTCAAGGAAAAGGAGAGGGTCGAGTCACATAAAGTAAACCTTGGCCTTACCTGTGCAGAGACCTAAGCTCACTTCTTTTGCCGAGCTTCGGAGAGCCGGGGGCACGCCAAGTGTATCAGACATGAAAATTAAGAAGGAAATGTCAGCAAGGGAGCTTGGACTCTCAAGAGCTTTGCATTATCAGTCTATCTTTTATTGTTAGTTAGTCATACTACGTATTCTTTATCCATTTATTTTTGCTTGTATCACAGAGAAATCAAGCGCAGTGGTTCATGTGAATGAGGTGGATTGCTTCACTAGTTACTGACACACTCATTCAAGGAACTTCTTCTTAGGTACCTGTGTGCTAATACCGGAAGTGAACATAAGTACACCAGCACCTGAGGCTGCGGATCTATTTGTGCTCTTCGACAGAAGTGACTCAGCGCCAGGACGCAGGAAGATCCGCGGAAGTTACGTTTCTAGCCCTGATTTCTCCTGTCATCCCTGTTTGTTGAAAAGAATCCCGAATTTGCGCGAGATCGAGGGTGCCATAAGATTTGATCCAGTCTTGGACGCTTGGCAACACTTGGGCTGCATCAAAATTCCTTTCTGTCCTGCTGAATACAAGCGGAACCATGTGTGGTTTGACGTAGGCCCCATCTTCCTCGTGACTTCTGATACGTCGATCGAAAATCAGCCAGAGAGGGTTCTTATCCGCGATAGCATCGACGACCAGGACATATTCAGTATCGACGGAGTATGGGATGCCCCCCGTGTTCTTGTATCGTTTCTGTAACTGCCCGATCGGCAGGACGACAGAAGGGAGGGGTATACAAGCTGCTGACGGTTTGGGAGTCTCGCCTTCGTCCAAAGCAGCAAAGATACTGGACTGACTGGTAAACTCAAGACACAGCAGTCCCGGATGAGCGCTGGGAACAGGAAGAGAAAACTGTCGGTTTACTAGGTGGTGTATCCTCCACGGTCATAACTCCAGGGAGCGATGTCACGGTAAAGGCTGGCTCACTGTTGGTAACCAGATCGAAGTGCGGGACGTTGTTGGTAGCCAAGTCCAGGAGAAGGCTAACGACAGCGGAAGGGTCTGCAAAGTCAACCATGGTGAGACTCTGAAGCCACTCCTTTGGTGTCTGACGCGGCGCTATCATGTCTAGCAGGCTTCTGTCTTCTCCAGTTTCTTTCTTCAGCATCTCCAAGTAGGCGGCACGGCGGGCTAAATGAAAACATCAGCGAATGGGCCTGTTGCAGAATGTTGACGGAGACTTACCGATCTCCAAAGGGTCATCAGGGACATATCTGGGGTATCCAGCAGAAAGGTCAGGGTCCTCGATAAGGACATGAATCTCCTCGTCGCTGTCATCGGCAGTCATTCTGGCATCCTTAGAATGTCTAAAATCTCGATCAACGCAACACTTGATTTTCAGTAGTTGAAGAAGAAGAAGAAGGAGAGACGTTGGAAAGTCGATTAGGTCACAGGTCGGCTTGGCTGGATTGGCGATGTAACATGAGCGTAGGACGGACAGTGGCTGAAACAAAACTTGGTGGCAAAAGTGTTCTCAGGGTCTCCGCTGGGGGATATGGGAAGCATGCAGTTGAGAAGGAGAGGGTTGAGATTTGAAAGTGCGTTGGCAGTGCATCATCTCTTTTCGACCTGGCTCCTAGTGGAGCTACGAGCGGGCACGCGGTCACACAAAGCATTCACCTCGCTTCTCCGGAGTTCTGAAGGACCAAGCAAAGATACAGAAAGCCAGAGGATTTTAAGAGAGAGGTCCTGCTTGGGATGTAACCAAGCCAAGGTCCAACGGTGACACTGTGGTACGGTTTAGAGTCACGAAGTCCCAAATGCTCACTTTGCGATCACGAACGTCCAGTGGTGGACAACTAAATTGGCACCCTCCTAAGCGTGTTCGTCCAAGTTGAGCCTAAATTTGGGTCCTGGAAATCCGGTTGAAGATTTGATCAGGAAGAGAACACGCTTGGATCAATCTGTCCCTAACTATGAATGCATTACAAGGCTTTGCCCCTCAACCGACCGTCCATCAGTCCCTGATCAACACTTATCTGAACCTAAACTCTGCGATGTCCTGGAAGAAAAGTTCACTGCCAAAGATACAGCCTATTTGGTCTCCAGAGCAGCGACATCCTCTCGACTTGCGATCCTGACCCTGACTTCTCCTACCATCCCTGTCTTCATGATTGACTCCTGAAACTTGGCCTCACTGACCTTCCCATAGGCTTCAAGCCAATCCTTGACGCTCGGGAAAACTTGAGCAGCATCAAAGTTCTTTCCTAGCTCCACGAAGACCAGAGGAGTGATCTTCGGGTCAGCGACATCCTTGAACTCCTTGTCAAATCGTTGATATCGATCATAGATTAGCCAAACCGCATGTGAAGTTCCTGCAGCATCGACAACCAGGAAGTAATCAGTATCGATTAGATCAGGAATACCACTCACCTCCACGAATCTCTTTTGCAGTTGTCCGATGGGCAGCACCAGAGAAGGCAGGGGTTGGGATTGGTCCTGCTCCAGGCAAGAAGTGATATGAGAAATGGGCTCAACGCTAAGAGATACGAGGCCTGAGTGAGCGCTAGATTTTTGGGTTTGTTCAGGATGTAAGCTCAAAGCTCCAGGAAATGCTGAGACTGTAAAGGAAACTCCGTTGATAGTGACAAGATCAAAGTCATCCACGTCATCTGAAGTCAAGGCATAGCTCAGGTTGCTGATATCGACGGGATCTGCGAAATTTACGGCAGAAAGCTTCTGAAGCCATTCTGTTGGCAACTGGAGCAGGGATTCGATATCTATATCCGATGCCCTTTTCAAAAAGGGAATTAGGCTGTTGTCCTTGCTGGATTCTTTTTCTAGCCTCTCGGTGTAGTTGCCTGGAGACCCTGGTGGCCATATTTGTAGACAGGACCTGCGGCCGAGTATCAAGAGGGGGCTTCTTACGATCTGTAGACCGACCAACAACCTGTATGATCTCCGCAAAGCGTTGATCGGAGATCTCGTTAGCGGCTATTGACGTTTTGAGCCGGACGTGTTTTCGCAGTGAGACTTGCGACTGGGAGCTTAAATCAGCACAGAGAATTTGGACCATAGAAAAGGAATACGAACAAAACAATGTTCAAAATGTCAAAGAGCGCGACTTGGGCCCGCCTGGACTGCTCTTGTAAGGGAGGTTGAAAGTCAAAATTCGCTAGCAGGGCGCTAAAGGCCACAGTTTGTTGTGAATATGAGGTCTGTTGTGTGTACCAGGGAAGAAGCTAGGTAGCTAGGGGTCCCAAGTGGGCAGGCAACATACAGAAGGGATGTGTGGGCCTCAGGCACAGACATCTCAAGGCACACCCCTCTGACTCATTGACGAGAAGTGAAAGATCATGCTTCGACTCGTTATGCGTAGACTTGAGCTGGGAGGAGTCACGTATAAGCACCAGGCAATACAAAGCCGCAACTTTGTTCCCTGAAGAGTGCAAGAAGTCCCGTCTCGCTATTCTTGAAGCTCCAAACGCCGAATAGAAGATTCAGGGGGTTAGTTGGAGGGGAGGCAGGATAAAGTGCCTGGGAGCCCATTGAGCTAAGTCGTCTCTGGTACCATCGTAGTCCGATGCTCAGATCAGAACGTCTCAAGTTTCTCAAGCCTCAATCATGCTATTTTCCTGCCCGTTTCAAAGACTGAACAGACATGCCCATCTACAGAGGAACAAAGTCCTTTCGGGACTGTTCCAATCTTGGACTTAATGACCCGGAGATAAATGTTTCTGAAGCAGTAACAGCCCACAGAAAATGTTCGAGGTAGCCCGCTTACAAATATGATACAGGTAATCAGCGGAAGATGGAAACAGTGGCTTAAAGTGGAATCGCCTTGCCGCAAGACCGCCCACCACTGTTCCGCGACAACTACCTTTCGTTCATTTGACCAAGTTAGAGCTTGATAACCCCAACTCTGCTTACCTAGAGGAGTTGCAGTACATGTTATTTTCGTATTTTGGCTTCACCATTGAAGTAAGGTCACGGAGAGCGGCTGCTGATTCGACCGCTTGCTGGAAAGGAGGCTCATTTTTGTATGTACAGTCTTTCTACCACACTCCATTTGCCGCAGGTAAGCGCGCCTGTCATATTCAGACAACATTTAATTGTTGAATAGGAACCTTCAAATTAGATGATGCCTGCCTATGATGTCCTCATCCATCACCCATGTCGCAGCCCAAAATCCTTCTGGACCGCACTCGCCTACAGAGACCTGCCTAATGCAGCATTCGGAGCTTCCGGAGCCTCGGAGCCTTTTCAAGCATAAAGACAAGCTTGATAGTAGCGACTTCCAGCGAGGACTGACTTCCACCAATAGCTGCTGGATACTGACACATTCTGTTCTTGGTAACATCACCCTTGTCCGTCAACATCTGATATGACTGGAGGAATTAATGGCGGTGATCGCCTGGATACCACCTGGATAGCGCCCCCGCATGTAATGCTAGGCATTACAGGGAATAATGCATGCCTTTACACTTGGCATCATGGAACATCTAGAAGCACATCTTAAGAGAGCCTGGTGGAAAGTATAAAAACCCGTACTCTGACTTGTTGACATCGATTCAATGTTTACAGCAATAAAGCAACTTCAACAACATTCATCATGCATTTCCCCAGCGCAATTTCTCTTCTTACAGTCCTGCCGTCAGTTCTAGCCTGTAAGGGCTATACTGGCGGTCTTCCCAAGCACACGGGTACCAAGACTCTCGGCTCTCCTCAGTATATTAAGAAAGGCCAGACTTTTGATGCTGGCTGGGTCAAGTATGATCGTGGCGTGAAGTGTACAGGCCAGGCCGAAGGAGGCAAGTCGCAATAGCGTTCGTGATCCCTCGGCCATTGCTAACTACATTATTCAGGTGAGAAGGACACTGTCTTCGTCCTTGAAGATGGAGCGAAGCTTAGGAACGTCATTATTGGCGCCAATCAACGTGAAGGCGTGTACTGCCTTGGATCGTGCACTCTCGAATTCGTTTGGTTCGAGGACGTCTGCGAGGATGCCATCTCAATCAAGGGCGGCGGCACCGCCAATATTATCGGCGGTGGTGCCTACAAAGCAGCTGATAAGATCATCCAGCATAACGGCTGTGGCCACGTAAACATCATCAACTTCTATGCCAACGATTACGGCAAGGTATACAGGTCTTGCGGCAACTGCAAGGGTAACTGCCGGCGGTCAGTGCATATGGAGGGTACCACTGCTGTTAACGGTGGGGAGTTGATGGGCATCAACACCAACCTGGGTGACAAGGTATGACCAGGACCTACAAGTGACTACAAAACTAATATATCACAGGCCACCTACTCCAACAACTGCTACCCCAAAGTCCAATGTCAGGGCTACAATGGTTGCGATAAGGGCAACGGAGCTTGTGAGCCTACAAAGGCTGGCCTTTGCTAAGCGGATGAGCCTCCAAATAGTGCCTTGTGGTTTCCACTGAACCTTTGACTTCGGAATATTGACTGAAGATTTCGAGAACCCTGCAGCGGACTGAAAGGTGCCAGTTGATGATCTTCTGACATGGATGTATTATATAACATGAACCAATACTCCTCGATATAGTCTTTCTTTTCGGTGTTCCTATAAGCAATCTTGACTTTAGCACGTCTTCAGCCATGTTAATCTCCCCAACTTGAGCATTACGACAGTATTTCGTAATAATTCAACAGCATTCACAAGAAGATAGTAAAATAATGATACTCTTTTTTATATTTAACTTTCTGGGGATTTCAGACTCGCAAAATACTTGTACATAGCCAGGGCAAGTATCTGTTCCGGGATTATAAGCCCCAGGTCCTCATCCAGCCCAAGCCTCCCGATGAAATCGATAACAAACAGTTCATACAAGCTACGTGCAAAAGAAAGATAGGCGTCTCATCCTTCATAAGACCCCATTCTCCCTTTCCGCATGATTCCCTTATGTCTGACGGAGATAGTAGTGGCAAGGCTCAGGTAGGTCATCGTAGTCACGAGACCTGCGTCCGTTCAAAGTGTACCACACACTCTTCCATGTGTTTAACAGTTGGCGTTTCCAGTTGGGATCCTCCAGGTGTACTAGTTCCACTTTGATCCATCCAGTAGGGGGAGTCGTTCCCTGTCGGATAATTCGTAGCTTTGCCACAAACCTTGGCGTATGGTCTTCATAAATGGCTTCACGTGCATTTCCTCCATAGGGACCCTTGACTAGGGGCTCAACTTCTTTCAATGAAAGAGGAGCGAAATATACGTCTCTGGTCTCTTCAAAGTACTGGAAACTGGCCCAATAGCCCCCAACAGCCTCGGAACCGCGCTCGTATCCCCATTTTCCTACGTATGGTATGGCTTCTTCAGGAACGGGATCATCTGGGTGCATGTGTGCTTTATACGAGCCGTTGAAGTGGTCGTCATGGTATATTTCCCAACGAGGTACTGGGTACAGACCAGTGTTGAATTGCCATTTGATGCCCGTATGAGCTGCACCTGAGATGTCAGCCTGGTCTCTAACACGTGGAAGACCCTCTATCGACCAATCTTGAGAAACGCTAGGGAATATGAGGGAGAACTCATCTAGCTTTGGGAGCTTCTCAAGATCTAGGGCTTCTCCGACAGGGCTTTTGCGATACCACATAGGATCACAATAAGTGCCACAATCCTCGCAGGATATTTTCGAAATCGAGAGTAGTTTTCGTACGGGGAGCGCAGATGGACCATTTGTAGTGAGAAAGTCTGGGAGATTCATGTCGAAGACTCGCAGCGTGTCAATGTCTAGGTTCATGCGAAATGCAACCCGCTCATCGACAACTCCTTGGACGTTTTGCTCAGCAATGGCTAACTTGTGCATGATTCTGGATGATAACTTAAGCGCCAGCATGGAGTCCTCCCATGTCGAATGCACTCTTGAATATCCTCGTCGCCCTTTAGGTCGGTTAAGTAGGGTAGGTGTAACTTTCTGCGGGATTGCTAGCTCAACGATCCGGAGTTGTATTTCTCGTGGGAGTCTCATAATCAAAGAGCGGTCAGCTGCTGAAACTCTGCTATCTTCAACCCAAGGGGGCTCGGACCGGCCTATGGAGTACTCCAACCACGGAGCATCAGCTTTGGGAGGAATTGTACGACGGAGATTGTTGCATCGGCGCTCTACCCCCTTATTCCATGTCTGAAGAAAAAGGAATTCCTGAAGAATGAGGGCCCGATACAAGTCATCAAGAGTATATTCACCAAAGGCTTTCTCATCGTTCGAGTTTGGTGGGGGAAACTTGAGAGGGAAGCGTCGGGCATATGGGTCAGTAGACTTGTAGGATCCATCCTCATGCCAATAGACTGGAGCAAAGAGCATGATTTGCACAGCATGAGCAAGTACGAATAACTCGTGGCAAAATTCGTCCTCAAAAGCGGAGACACTCCAAGGACGGATCGGGCCATAGGTCGGGATAAGCTTCGGTTCGGTAAGAAGAGTAGCCAACGTCGTGAGCCATTCGCGCACGGCAGCGTTGTCTCGAAAGGATTCGAGGAGAGATTTCGGACGAAGACAATCCAATGGACTGCAGTGCCACTGGGGCTGACATAGACTATGCCTAGTCAGTACCCACCAACATGGTACATGGAGGAAGAGGCCAGTGGAGGGATTTGCTATATGTAACAACCTCCCAACCTCATTAGAGGCTGATACTGAATGAACCGCTTCGAACTGTAGCTAGTTGACAATAGTATATAGGGAAGAATAAAGTGACGGCGTTGTTCTGATGGTTCATGACGTCGGACAACAGGCTTCGGAACGAACGCAAAGAGAGTACTGTCTTGGAAGCACAGACTTGCTAAATCTTCACCTCCACAGCACATGTAGTGGAAACAATGTAGATGGTCTTCAATTGGCGCGAGATGAACCGATCTTTGCATATCTACTGAGCTACATCTAATTCCCAGTATGAGTTGAAATGCTTCCCTTGAACATACTTGAATATCAAGTGTTCTCGCCATCATTATGCTCTTGTTAAGTTGCAAAACTCGACTATTAGAGAAAAAACAACGATTTTCATTTTTCTTCTTTTTATTCATACCTACAATGATACTATGAAGTGTTCAGACCGCCGTCAATTAGGTATGTCCTGGACATATCACCTATCAAACCATATACCTACTCACGAATGACGTGACACCCAGATTCTCATTCCATCAGCTCTGCAGACAGCCATTCCATTTAAGACGAAAACGCAGGAAATGGAAGGCCTTGATTCCGTAATGCGTGTCTAAGCTTCCGGGACAGTATCTATCTCTGAAAGAGAGTGTAAGTGCTGTGCGAACCCGAGCCCTGAATGCGTTCTAACGTATAGCGCACAGCGTTCCATGTCTTCAATAGATCGTGTCTCCAGGTGGGGTTCGATTCGCCTGCATCCTGTACCTTGATCCACCCCTTAGGAGCCGCTGTACCCTGGCGTATAATCCAGACCTTGGACACAAACTGTGGGGTGTGGTTGTGAAACAGGGCTCTAGTCCCATTCTCTCCATAGTCACCCATAACCAGGGGCTCAACCTCGGTCCATGAGAGGGGCGCAAAGTAGGCTTCCTTGCTTTCTTGATAGTATTTGAATCCAGCCCATAGCCCGCCGACTATGCCGTGGCTTCGCTCATATCCATACTTGCCAATATACGGGATGCTCCCAGGACGGTCGGAAGGGTCAGTACCATCGAGGTGGCTGTTGTCGCAAAGGTTTGGTGGAACGCCCATCGGGCATCCTTCTGGTACTTCGTTATCGAGTGATTCCATGCTGTAGTAACGGTAAAGGTTGAATTGCCACTTGGTGCCAATATGCGCTATAACCTCGCTATTGTCTTGCGGTCTAATTCGCGGAAGTCCATCCATCCTCAAGCTCTGCTTTTCTGCTGGAAGTATAAGAGAATACTCCTCCAGCGCTGGAAGTTCGTCGAGCATCAAACCTGGAGAGCAAGAAACGCTATAGATATAGAAAAGCTCAAGGATTCCGTGACGAGTCGACAGATGATTATCGGACTCGATAGCCAGCAGTCTACGCACAGGGAGCGGCGCGCGAAGACCATTCTTATCCATAAAGTTCGGAAGTTTGTCCGAGAGGCGGAATATCCGGAGTATGTCGGTTTGTAAGTTGATGCGGAAAAGAACAGGTGTGCTTTGATGAGAGCCATGCCAGTTGGGAATAGCTTCAACTGAATTCGCAGTCTTTACCAGCTGATACATACCACGAGACGTCAGTTTGAGAGCTAGAAGTGAGTCTTCAGATGTACACTGGATCTTTCTGAACAGTCGCTGCTGTCCGGTCTCCGCTTCGACTGTCGGGGTGACTTTGGGTGAAGTTGCAAGTTCGATGATAAGGAGTTGTATTTCTCGAGGGAGCTTCTGAAATGCAAAGACTTGTACTGCTGAATGGTTGGTGGATTCATGCCAGGGATAGTGGCAACGGACTGTAGTGTATCCTAACCATACCTCAGAGGTTCGGTAGACATAAGAGTCTTCTTTCCAAGGCCGCTGCTGAATAAGGAAAAACATGAGAAGTATAGCTCGGTATAGATCATCAAGACTATACTTGCCACAGACTTTCACATCATCCGGGCCTGGCTCGGGGTATCCAAGCGGAAACCGACGAGGATAGGAGTCCGTGCAATTGTATCTTGCACCCTGAGGCCGCTGTATAGGGGCAAATAGTAGGATTTGAAAAGCATGAGCAAGGATGAATATTTCCGTCCGTTCATGGAAGCCTGCTCCAATGGACGGAAGCAGCTTCGGTTCGGTGATTAGGGTAGCGAAATTATCCCACCAATCGCGCCGCTTCTCGTTCTCCATGTAAAAAAGCAAAACGTCTCCTGGGCATAGTGCTCTTGCACATTGGAATGAATTGCTATACCAGTGCAACTTGTCAAGCTTTGAAAGATGGTCGTTCAGTTCTTCATTGCTGCCAGTTGTCCCCCGGGCAAAGGAACTGCCATCGTACTCCCGAATCTTTTACACAAAGTTGTCTGATACAAACAGGTCGATGGCAGGTCCCACGATATCTGCGACGACATTGTTGGCATAAGAGATGAAGTCAGCCTCGCTGGGTATTTGGTTTCCAGCTTGGTGGAGACTTTGTACTGCGAAAATGCTGAGCGATCAAAATTGTTTCTGACACGAAGCCCTTTTGGCAGATTCCAACCGGTATTAGAATCAAAGTAGGCGATGTTGTCACAGGTTTCAGGATGCACGATAGAGTAGTCGGCAGTGTCGGACATTTCAGCTAGCCCGTGCTCCTGAGTACCGAAGTTGTCGAATCCGGTTTCTTGTGGCGTAATTCTGTCGATATTGGCGTGCGAAGGTTTATGGGTTTTGGTATTTGTGACGGAAATGCTAAGACTGGAGTGTCCTCTAGTCGTTAGCTTTGATCTCTCCGCGTCTTCCAGTTTTCATGAAGTCTCGTACCGGTTGCTGGTAAGACTTTGTGATGCTTAGATACCTCTGAGATGGTGATTTGTCTTTGTCCTTGGGGTGGAGGACTCGATAAGGGTCACTAGTTGAGTCAAATGTTAAGCGAAGCTGCTCCGAAGCTGCAAGATGTGTTGCCGAACGAGTAAAGTGGTTCACACAAAGAGGATTAGGAGTGGTGGAGATGAGATAGGCAGGAAAGGGTTGATGGTTGCACGGTGAAGAGTATGGATAGGTGACTGGGTTGAGAGGGCAGGGAAGGAAGAAGAGAGAGACGGCACGGAGTTGAAGAAAGGCAACAGAGAGTCGGACAGTGGTACTTAAACTACATGCAGCCAGTTGTTGTTCACGGTGTCGGGGTTCAAAATTCAGTGGCCAGTGTTCACTAACCGATAACCCCAGTGTCTCAGGGCTTAGATCAGCTGGTGGTATATCGCTTTGTGTGGCAGTTGATGTGTTCCTATGAGTCAGGCCCTTGCCTCTCAGCAGTGCATCTTACAGACTTCCCATTTTCCTGAACACCGAAAGCCAAAATTCTTTGGATCATGATGGCTAGGCACTCCACTGGCATGTATCGCTGCCAGCATGAACTGAATATGCATTACCCTGGGGTCTCTAAGGGGGTGTGGTCCCTGAGCCCGACGAAGTGTAACCGTCTCGTGGTCGCATGATAATTGACGAGCAAGCCAAGTCAGCAAGTCGAACGCAACTAGATCTAACTTAAGGAGCCACTGCCAGGGGCCTTTACGAGGTTTGAAACTTCGTCGCCGTTTGAAGCTGGGCATATACTAGTCTATGTGGTACATCATGGAATAAGCGTTTGAGTTCGAACGACTTTCCCAAGTTGTCTTTCAGTTATCTTTGCTTCTGAACGTGAACTAATTTATATATGAAAAATATCCAGGGCTGAAAAGACACCCCCATGCTTTCTGTTCACTGTAACGACAACAGTTAAACTCTAGACGAATCCGCCACTAGTATTATTATAGTCACAGCTAGCTCGTGGAGCAGTCAATGCCAACTCTTGTCCTAGAGGGGGTTGACAGATGTAATTGGTAGACCCCTTGTCGCCTGCAAAGTTTACTCGCTCTCTGATCTCCATTCCCCTGAGCCACATTCCTTGTCAGCACCAAATTCATCTTCACCCCAAAGTTGTATCCTGCAGTTGCTAGACTGAACCCAACTCTTGTACCGCCGTGATCCTTTTTTTTTTTTTTCAGTCTCTAGCCCGTAGAGTTTCCTTGCAATTCAAGCTTCCCGAGGATCGGTTCTTCTTACTAATGCCTCTTGTGCTAAGAGCGGAGTTCTTCCACAAGTATTGACTAGACGGATCAGACGTCTATGAATATAGAGAATAATATACGTATTGGTGTTTGAGCGGAAGAAGGTTCGGGGCAATCAAAGGCTAGAACATACCTTTCTGGCTCAATCTAATGGAGTAGCTGTTACTATTGACAATGCAATATTATATTATGACACTTCATGACATGGTCATGGCAGGGAACCTCTGAGCCAGTTGCCAAGTATCTTGCAAAGCTACCTCTGAAAACACCACTGGTTGTCTCTCTCCGGTGTATAGCTTGAAGGAGGACCAGGAGACCAACTCGGAGAAGACACGCCAGGCGATACAGTTGTCTTTCTGCCAACCTCATACTCTGGGAGCTCGTTCACGCCGTTGCCGCCATTTCCGTGTTGTTCTGCAGGAAGCTCTGTCGGAGGTACTTGTGAAATGGAGATGAACTGGTGAGGACTCATGTGGTGCGGGCTCACGGGCTCGGATGTATGGCCCCAATACCCTATTGATGTCAGCGGACTGACCGTGCTGGGAGGATGTATCAAGTTACCCCCGTTGACCGGATACTGGTTCTGTGTCATTGAGGATCGATGTCTCTCTTCACGACGGCGGTTGACTTTCTTGCTAATACAGAACCATGCGAGTAGAATAATAGCTAGTCCTGCAGCACCACCGATTGCAATACCAACAATAGCTCCAGTAGATAGCTTCGAATCAGGGCTGTTCATCTGGGTTGACTTTGGCGACGCTGTTGATGTGCTTGTCGCGGAGGGGATCGTTCGTGTTGGTGAACGCTCTGCTATTTCTGGTCTGCGTCCCAGCAAGTCTTGAAGCGGCTTGTTTCCCTCATCAAATCCATCCTTGGCCGCCACCAATTTCGCACCGCCGTTCTTGTTTCCACCAGGGACGTTGTACACATCGACGGGCTCGACGTTCTCGGTGATGTTGGGGTTATAGATAGCCCAGTAAGTCTTGTTGTTCCCAACGTTGTTGTTCGTTCGTTCCGGTCCAGAAATTGTGCATTGACCAAGCATCGTACGCTAGATCGCAAGCGTCTGTGTCGCTGTAGGTGCCTCTGATGACAAAGAGTTGCGACATGTGTTTGACCATGTTGTATGATGCGTTGTAGTGGTCGTACTCTGGTGGGAGCGTGGTGTTTCCGTGATGGTCGGGGTAAGCTTTCACCGAGATGAACGATGGGAGGGTCAGGATGTAGATGTCGTTGAATGATGTTGCGTTGACGACGGGTGGCTGAACACTCAATCCTCCCCAGAGGTATCTTTGACGACGTGAGCATATGGACCCGATGATGGAAATAAAGAATGCGGCTGACTTACCTGTTGAAGGAAGACTTGTCTGGTGCCCATGCCACATCGACGCAGAATTGACGCCTGCTCTGCGCTAACTCTCCGGCAGTTTTCTGAGTCGACCAAGAGTTTCCCTTTGCATCAAAGACAAAGACTTCATCGAGTGGCTGGGGAGCTTCTGTGTTGTTACCATAGGGGTCAACAATACCTCCCAGATACACAAGTAGGCCGAGAGAGTCTCCGGCAGGTATCCAAACCATGCCGCCTTCAGCTGAGACTAGCGACCTGCCTCAACTTTCCCGAGTCGTACGAGTTCGTGTAGAAGTTGGAGCTCATCGTTCGGTCGCCAGTCCATCCACTCATCGAGGCGTTGCTTATCCATCCTCCGAGGTAGTAGCCCATGCCAGTCTCCGAGATACCGACACCAGCGCCGTACGAGGCAATCTTCGGCAGCGGGGTTATATCGGGCGTTCCGAAGTGATCCCATTTGTCGTAGATGATATCGTAGCTCAGAAGGCTATAAGTCCCTTGTGAGAAACCGTTGTTCCATTCGCCGCCGAAGAGGTAGAATCGCTTGTTGACGCTGTCGCCCCAGAGGATGCCGCCGTGTACGCTCGGGATACTTTTGTACCGGGGTTAGCATATCTGGAGGAGGAGTAACAAGAAGAGGAAGGGTCGCTGTACCTGTCGTTTTTGCTTAGGCTGATATTTAGGTCTGACCAAAGATCGCCGCCGCGTTCGGCGAGGTTGTTGAGGTCGTGGTACGCGAGCCAGGTATCTGGAGTGCGGTCAGTGACCAAAAAAGCTTGTCTGCAAACCTCGGGGCTGACATACTGGGGTAGTTCTCGTGTGTATGCTGGAAGTCATCAAAGTTGACCTAGCCGCCGTCGATGTAAAGCTTGTCGTCAAGAACGGTTGTTTGGTGTGCGAATCTTCGGCAAAAGTCATCTTTGGGGTTCTCGGCGGTGGTCAAATGGACTTGGGAGGTTTGGTAACGTGGAGAGTTGCTTCCGTGCAACAGCGGGAATGTTGTCCTTTTGAGCCTCCTTCTCGTGCCTGTCTGTCTTCGGGTAGCAACCAGGCTCTGTGCATTTGAGGGGGAATCGGCGCCATTGGGTGTTCTAGATGGTGATAGCGCATGATAGCTAATAGAGGGTCTCTTGATGGAAGATGTCTCCTGCCCAAGGCTATCGAAAGTGGCACTCGAATTGGCTCAAGCTGGTAAGATCGTCCTGGTTCTGGGCACAATCGATGCCGACTGCCAGTGGGATGTGGCTGTCTGAGCTGATACGGCGTGCCTGATCAAGCAAGAATTTGGTACCGAACACCATTCCATTCGGTGAAGTGACTTGCTCTTGTTTCTTTTGTCATCCTTCGCAACTTCGATGTTCGTTTGATTGGTGTTCTGCTGACGAACCTGCTGTTCAGCATCCTCTGTCCGACTTCTTTATAGGACATCGCGGAACATGGACGCTGTACGCTGAGCTATGGATGCCAACTGATGGTGGATACGAAACGTTCGCGACACGGTAGCGTGCAAATATCGCTGGAATTCGAAGGAGCGTAATATACAGACAACAAAACGCCATGACCTGAGCCAGCTGTGAAAGGGAGGGGAAGGAAATCTCTGCGGCGGCGTCTTCATAAAAACATCACCATACAAACAAGCATGAGAGACTTGACCGGACGTCTACTACTGGAAAAGGTGGTATCAAGTGCGGCAGAATCGCGAAATCATAGTTAGTGATGTTCAGCGAATATTGGTGGCGCGTAGACTTACCGGAACGCCACGCAGTTCAGCTTCTGCAGAGGCTTTATGCCGTGGCCGTCATCCTTGCACAAGCATCACCCTTGTGGTTGCCTCCTTTGACCTCTCAACCTTATTGCAGTTGTTTGGGATTTAATCTTGCGGTCAATACTTGCATCGATGCCTTGCCTTAAAAGAGGGTCTCTGTACTAGTGATATGAAACGACTACATGGTTTGGTACATCATCTGGTGTGTATCTAAATATTCTTCATTTTGCTTCGAAATCATATACATGATCTGCCAGGCCACAAGTGACCATCGGTACACAGTGCATAAAGGAACAATCATAGGGGAATGACTCAGTATCAGTGCTTGCCCTTTGCCCACTTTCGTCTGTAGATGACAGAGAATACTTTGACACTGGCAGCACAACATTGGAGCCACTGGCAGTGACTCGGAACAGCTCACTAGCGCCAAACCAGATAATAAATGCTCCCCGTCCTCTCTGTTTTCACTTTCTTCCTTCTTCATCCTTTTCTCATCATCAAGACATTTCTTCACTTCTACCATATCAGTCCTTGATCTCTATCGAAGACAACTCAGCCTTTTCCTACCTCAAATACTACGAAGATCAACCCAGCGATCTCACATTCGGTCCATACCGCCGATCCAAATCGACAAACAACTTTGAGCACTCGATCAGGCGCTCACCGCAATCTCGGTGCGAACATCCATAAAGGCCGTGATATACCGAGGAACACTACTTACTCACATACCGTGTCCCAGGTAACCACAGATACCGTTGCTATCCAAGCTATCGAGGCTCTTCTACCAAGCCCGACCGCAAGCGACCACCGATACCATGGAGGACGACAACACCGATTTGGGCGATTGCCATACCAAGTGGCTAGAGAGAATGGAATCTTTGGCTAACTCCACCAACGACTGCAATGTCACTGATGAGCGTCAGACACCAAAGGAATGGCTGGAGGCGCTCACTAAGCTGAACTTTGCAGACCCTGCCTCTGTTGTCAACATTCTCGATTTGCTCGAGTATACCGTCGGGAAATTCATTCTGTGCACTGGTAAAGACGCCTTTACTGTTTCGCGAGATCCTGGGGCTATGAGTGTTGAGGAAGCGCCAGGCGTTGATCGCCACAGTCTTCTTGAAGGGCTTTTGACTCTTGAATTCTTCCGCAGGTCCAAAGCTCAACCTGCTCCAACGGATGAACAAGCACGCGAATCTTCACCAGCCGGTCAACATCTTCCTTCTGTCGTATTGCCTGTCGGACGCTTGTGCAAAGGATACACAACAGAAACTGGTAGTTTAGATACGGATGAGACTGGCTATGTCCTGGTCGTTGATGCCATCACGCCTGGGCATCCTGTATGGCTGATCTATGATCCCAATCAAGATGATGACTTGGGTGAGGAACGTATTATCGTCCATCCGGCTAATGCCCCCTTGGTCTTTGAAGGCATTGGGCACAATTTCGACGCCGCCCAGATCTTCCCGAGCGTTCAAGACTGGATCCAGTCCCATGGAAATGTCGACTTCGCCCAGATCGAGGAGTCTATCAAAGCGACTTGTCTAACCGGTTCTGTGCAGGCTAAGGAAATTCTCTTGTCAAAGGCTCAAGAGCTTTTCCCCCAGTAAATCACCTCCTTGGACGACTACTTTGGACATCGGACTGTGATGGGCCGCCGGGGAATAAGTCCAGAACATGGGGATTCCATCGGACGCAGACACAATGTTTTGAGTGAAATCGAGGTCTGCTGTGGGTGAAAATCAGAAGGGTTTAGCACGGTATCAACAACATCGTATGATAGATTCATAGTCGTGCATAATGTTAATCGCCCTTAATCTCATGTGTATTACAATGACCTGATGTGATCAATCTTAACAAAGTGACAAAGCCCTATCGGCAGAATCTGTGAAAGATTACCCTGTTGGCAACATAAATCAACCAAATAAGTGTCTGTTTCGTCCATGCTACACCAAGTTTCCGACTTGTTGCCCTCATCACTCAAACTGGACTGGTTCGACTCGATCAATGTTTCTCTTGGTAAAGGGTTCACAGATCACATAAACCTTCTTCTTCGCCACCCTCAGTCCCTCTCCATTGTAAGCAACCTTGCGCGCATAGACATTTAGCTCTCTATGAGAGATGACTCCCGATGGTGGCCTCAGATGGACCATCATGACATTCGGGCATTCCTGGCCGTGCTCGCGCAACAGCTTCGCACGAGCGATCGCATCAGCACGATCTTGGTATCCGGGTATGAATGGTGCACGGGAGCCTGGGTGATCAAAGATCTCCTCTAGACCTTCTCGAACGTCCTCAAGGAGGTCTTCGTATATTGCTCCAGGCATGTCGATCTTGTCAGGGATTTGGAAGTACTTGGGGGTAGCTCGACGGGGCGTGACGCTCTGTCTGTGCATCTCGACGTCACCTGTTGCGACCCAGCAAGGTGTTCCGATCTCCAAGTCCCATGCCATGGTTGATTCTGGGGTGTATCTTGAGCTTGGAGGTTATACAATGGTTTGGCGATGAATATGAGGAAGTGTTGGATGAGAAGTTTCTTTGATTGCAGTCACAAATTGGAGATTCTGTTCAAGAGGTAATATGTAGCACTGAGTATATGTGGTGACGTGCAGAGAATAAAAGAAATCCAGTTCCCGAGAGATTGCCGGGCATCACTCGATACTTATGCGCAATTACAAGCTGTTACGTCGATTTATGGAGCCACCTACGCGCCTCGCTGTCCATCGATCCCGTAGACTTTTGGCTAATACAAGAAGAGTACCAGATCACACGATCAATGCAGGTTTACGTTTTGGCTTACTAAAGTTCTGCGAATGTCACCCAACATTATCCGGAGGATGCCGGGTGCGTGAACAGAGGGTGAAGCCGAGGAGGAATGTGACCCAAAATCCAGCAAACGTTGCACGGGCTGGAAATTGCGTAAGCTTGATTTGTTTGGCTTGTGTGATAGTGTGAAGATTGTATACTCCCAATAGCTCGAGTCTCTTTAGTTTTGATGATCATGGAGAGAAATGGGTAATTTACATCGCGATTGACAAGTCTGGTCGGGGACTTACCCCAGAGTAACGGCTATAACGGGAAATGCGAACAGTTGTCAGCCGAGTGCTCATATCAGGAGACGAACGCGGAGAACTGCGGGGTATCTCAACACCACTCCCCCAAGATTAGAGTCTGGAAGAGTCCAAAGAACAAGTTCGGTGGCACGTGAAGTGTCATATCATATCCGTCTCCATTGTCTGCGTCTTCCTAATTCGGCGATTGCCAGCTGACTTGTGATGCGGCCTTTGTGAAATGATTTAGCTCCTTCTTTTCTTCTTCAGAACCCATTCTACATTCGCCAGAATAGCCTCGGAGCCGACATGGTAGTGGCAGGAGCAGACCTTGGCATGAGAAGTCGGTTCAAGCTCCTCGATGTTTAGTTGCGTCAAAGTATACAAGTCATGAGCATTCTAGTCTAGAAAAGACATCGTGGGTGACGCGAGATACAGCTAGCCCACCAGATCCAGGGACCTTTCCCAGAACGATCTTCGATCCAAGGTGATAGAGTACTCAATATAGGATAGAAGTCAATTCAGGAATACTCCACAATATGACAAGGCTTTATCTTTCAGTCGGAAGCGTCCAGACTTCAAATATGGCGCGGGCAAAGTCCTTCGCTACCTGCGTATCACATGATTCGCATAATCGCCGGCTTCGAAACTACAAAGCACGCAACGGCATTGTGAAGGACCTCGTCTTCAAGTCTGTTACTCATCAAGAAAATGCCACTCGCATCAACGTTTCTCTTGAACCAAGTGCGGCAGTTTGTGAGGAAGTCATCGCTGCGCCGCTCATAATCTTCTGCCGCTGATGGTCACAGCAAGCCTCTTTGCTATTACAATGCTATATAGCTTTCATTCATCGCCTGAGTCCCGACTTCCTCTTTAAAGCTTCTTATGTTTCTTGGTGGTACGCGTTGCTGTCAGGCAATCCATCATCAGTACTTACGTGCAGGACTGGATCCAGTAACACGAGGACGGTCCTTCGAGGTCGAAGAACAATGAATGGTTCGAGAAATACAAAAGGCCTATTAGAAATTATCTTACGATGGTTAAGTTAATTCTGGGTGCGTCTCGGGCTAAATTCAAGCCACAAGTCTGCATAGCTTACCTTAACACCAGAGGTGTTGAGCCTTTCCGCACCATCGACGAAACGTGATACCCTCACTTTCTAAGAACAAGCACCCAAGGTATGCTTTCACGTGACCACAGCTGGGTATATAATCCCTTCTCCTCGGTCTGACTTCCCTTCCCTTTCTTCTTCCTCTATCCTTCCTTTATCTTGTGCCGCTGGGGTCGTAGTTCACGCACGCCTGTTCGGAATTGTGAGCAACCGCCCCTTTTCAACAAGACCTGCTTGGAATCGTTTGCTGCAACGGCCCTGACCGCCGATGTAATCGCTTGGGAGATTTCATCTTCCAGATCGAGCCATTCCAAGCAGACTTGCGGAATCGTTATCCCACTCTTTCCGTCCTTTCTACTTCCGCCTTTTCTCGAAGATTCAAGCAGAGGTGGTCGGGATTATCCTAGTTTGACACCATTCTCTTGCCTCCAGCCTATAGCAATTCTTAGTGCCGGACTCGCTTCCTCTTACGAAATGGCTAGAGGGCTGAGCAACTCTTGTTCCTCCGATGGCGATGATCATTTCATCAGCGTGATGCGCCTTTTTAACGAAAACAAGGAGCATGTGAATGACCGCAGAATCTCCTTTCCAAGATGGATTGAGAAATACTGCGACTATTCTCATACTAAACACGCACAAGCCGGTGTCCATGATCTGAGCGA
The DNA here is from genome assembly GCF_013396195.1 of Fusarium tjaetaba. Classification (NCBI taxonomy): domain Eukaryota; kingdom Fungi; phylum Ascomycota; class Sordariomycetes; order Hypocreales; family Nectriaceae; genus Fusarium; species Fusarium tjaetaba. Next base: position 67,808 of record NW_023501212.1, read on the forward strand.
TCCTAATCTTGAGGTTCAGAGGAAGATGGGTATCTTGAGCAACAAGGTGTGGACTGTTGAAATGAAGGATCCCAATCAACTCGCTCAGTACTGCGCCTTCAAGACCATCAGGGACCTCAGCTCTTATGTTGATGTCATTGGTAAGCTTGCACCTCTTTATCATCACCTCATGCTCATTGTTCTTCTGCAGTTCCAGACATTGTTTACCAAGCTGCCTTTGTTACGCAGAACTACTTCCTGGTGCCTCAATCCTACTTCAACAGAAACGACGTTGGAAGTTCCTCGCAGGTTTAGAAGACCAAGCGTGAAGCGAGTCAAGCCGACCGAGACTTTCAGAATCTCATTGAACCGCTCAACACACAATTTCGCGACTACCAAAGGCAGCTTCGATACGAAAATCGCATGATGGACATTGATGTTATGGACCCAATGAAAGTTTTGAGGGCTTTCCATAGCGATGGAAAGGTTCGGCGGTTCATCAATGATGTCGCAAAGCTTTGCACGAAGCCCACCTTCATCCCAGTGCTCAACCAAACCGTTTCTACGCCTGGCGAGCCGGGCAAGATCTCGCCTTGCGCGTTTATCCTAGCACATGCTGTTCAGATACTTCTTTTCGCCCCTCAGGATTGGGACTCCGGTCGTGTCTACACCAGAGATCAAGGGGCCTACGCTCATCGATTTCCAACCCCTGAAACGATTGGAGGTGGGACAACACCCGCTGTCGCTGGACCCTTCTCTATGGAAGACCTCCACCGCGCGGTTTTGTTGTTCTACTACTTGCTCAAACGACGAAGTGCTTCGAAATGGATTACTAGGACTGCCCCTCAAAGTTCATCTAATGCCGAGTTTCCAGGTTATCACTGTCCCGCCTCCCCAACAATGAATCAAGACCAATTTGAAGTTGCTCCTGCGCCACTGTCAAATGAGGAGCCTGCCAACCTTATGGCTAAACCCCAACCTGACCAGCCGGCGACTTTGGCGGATGCGGATGCACCTGAAGCTCTCGATGAACCGCAGCCGATCAGAGGGCTCAACACGATCAAGATCAACACAATGTTCATAGAGTCTGCGACAACCACGCGCCCAAGACGAAGTGTCGCCGAGCGCCAGAGAAAGCTGCGTAAACCTGAAATGCATCCACTTCTTGAATGGGAGCTCAAGGCTGAAGTCGCTTGCGCCAAGGAACTTCATGCCCAGCCGGACTTCGACAAGCTCTTCGCGAGATCTCGTGAGACCGAAACGCGAGTCGCCTTCTCCCTCGAAGGGCCCGGTATTGCCGCCTTGTTGGTAGACTGTAAGTGTGCTTCTTGTATGATCACATTCCAGTGGCTGATTCAAACACTCTTGCTTGGAATTGTGTGCTTGCTTTCGCTTGACATGTTGCTAACCCGCTGTGGATTTAGCGAGGCCAGGTACTGGTGATATCTCACCTACTATTATCATTGAAGAATACGACTTCCGCGATGAAAACCCCACTGCTTGTCTTGTTGCAGAGATCAAACCCAAAGTTTCGGGACAGCTGTACAACCAGACAGATAAAGAGATGCTAGAACACCGCAAGGCACTCTTGGCCTGCTTCGATTGGCGCAATAACTCCGGTCTGAAATCTAGCACGCCTTTCTTCCCCGGGACTCCCAGCAATGCAAAGAGTGTCATCGAGAGACTCAGCGATCCGAACGTTCCAAGGTCGCAGATTGAGGACGATACCAACCCCGACGTGATCACAACGGTGAATTTGTACGACACTGTCTGCGATGATGAAAGCTGTGGTGTTGATCTGTTCTACATGCAGAACCAACTGGATAGGAGTGTCAAAGCGCTGGGCAGCAGGGATATCGCCATCGGCTGGCTTGTCTACCAAAGTCCCATCATGACGAGAGCTCTAGATTTGGCTATCAAGTACTGCAAGGACAACAAGGAGCGACTTATTGTGTATGTCGAAGACTCGTGGATCCAGTGGTAAGTTGCACACCATCACTCCCATCCCAGCAGGCTTGCTCGGCATCGCGTAGCAGATTGACTGACATCCCATAGCGTTCTTGTTGGCCTGTTCGTCACGGCTGGATTCGATGTCGGCACTGTCCGCACTTCGGATGGGCCGGCTGAGACTGATCGTATCATCCGAGAATGGAACAGCCCTCAGTCTGGCCTGGAGATCTTCGTGGCCAATGTCTACGCCAAGGTGATGCATGCGGATATGCAAAAGTGCTGCTGCAAAGCTCTGATTCTGGATTGGCCGCTTGAGCCAGAACGCCTTCTTCAGACTATAAACCACATGGTCAAGAACAGACTGAACCGCAGGGAACCAGCAATGGTTCACATGCTCAAGCTTCGCTGGAGTCACCATGATGAAGTCGAGAGGATTTGCTGCACCAAATGGGCAATGCAGCTGTCCAGGGACATCAACCTGCCTGAATGGATGACAGGTGCAGTCCGTGAGGTTTGTATCTTTGAGATGATCAAAACTGCGTGGCACCAGGAGTTCAACCGCTATTCTTGGGTAGTCATGCACGACATGGGAGGGCGAAACTACGACGGGTCCCTCATATCATATTCCGATGATATAGTCCCTCGCCTCGGTCATGTCTTCTCCATTGCAGCCAAGCTGATTCTCAACTTCCCCCAGGACAAGGAGTTCTGGGCATGTAGTGAAGAGATCCTCGTCGCAGGGTGCTATCGTTTCCTCAAGGTGATTGACGCTGACGTCGGCAAAAAGGGGACTGATAGGCTTGAGGTCAAACTGAGCTACACGCCAGAAAGGTTGAGGGAAAACTGTCTTTCGGCATTCGAGCATGCAATGGGTTTCATAAACCACCAGCTGGAATATGGGTACGGATATGGAGACGAGGGTTATCATGAACGGAATGATCAGTTGCTTCTTGGTGTCGAGGCCAGAGCTCGGGGTGAGGTTAGCGCTTGGCCTGATGACGTGGAGAGTCAGGTTGAAGAACAAGACACCGGCGTTGATGCTGAGATGGATGGAGATGAGGAGCCAGAGCAGGCTGATGAGACTGGCGTGAAGCGCAAGGCTGACGATGATGCTGAGAGTGGCGCGAAGAAGCAGAAGATAAGCGCTGCTTAGGTTGGCTCAGTGAAGTAAGCCGGGTGCGGTCTTGGAAGGGACAGATGAGATTGGGACAGACTTCAATGCGCGATTGCGAATGGGGACTTCCCAAAAACCTTGAGCAAGGAACTTAAAAATTGAAAAGCAACTGATTTTAGATGAATTGAATGAGAGAATATTGATATGTTGTTGTTTACTAATGAGTGAAGTTGAGTTGAGGCTGGACACTTGAGTGAGAGGCCGTTCCAGTGGACGGTAGTGCTGATCCGCTGAACATAGCCGCTGTGCCGTCGTTGTCGGATGTGAACATGCACAAGATGCACATGCGATTGGTTTATCACTTATACCGAACACCACCTCATCAAACCTTCGGATGCAAGACGTCTCCAACAGCCTTAACAATAACTCAACTTATAATATTTATTCAGCGATAAGAGGAGAGTTTTATAATTCCCCATCCTCACTCTCAAGCCAAGACCCATAATCTCAAGCCGGCCCGCACTAACAATTTCCCCCAAGTCCGAACATCCGCGTCTTTCCGCCCTCCCTCACCTCTCGCACATCCGGCTTCCGCACACCGAAAAAGACAATTCACCGATCAACAGAGCATGCAACCCTCAGAACCAGAGCGCTACATCCGCAGCCGCATCGCCAACGCCTGCGACGGCTGCAAATCCCGTAAAGTCAAGTGCGACGGCAAATTACCATGTAGCTACTGCACGCGTCGCCAGAAGCCGCACGACTGCCACTACTCTCCCCAGCGGCGACGTAAAGCGCATTCTGTGCGATCGCCGCAGACTTCGGAGAGGGCGCAGTCGACGAGACATACTACGCCTTCTACACCTGCTGCTGCTGCTGAACCTGTGAGGGAGATTGGAGGGCAGATTGATAGGGATAATGGGGGACAGATTGATGCGGAGGATGAGACGGAGGTCCCGAGGGAGGCGAGGTTGGTTTGCGATGCGCAGGGAAAGTTGATATTCGTCGGTGATTGTGCGCCTCTTTCGTTCTTTCAGAGCGTGAGACAACTCGTTACCACGCGTGTTGGACAGAATGCTTTTGCGCCCCAGTCAAGTCGATATTCAGTTCTTGAAAACGCAACGGCGCATCAGTCGAGACGGATACCGGGTGATAACCGCATACCAATCGTTCATCCAGACGACATCCCCCTCGCAGTATCGAATTACTTATCCATCGCCACCGGCCTCGTGGATCTCTTCGACAATCGACGCCTTCAAGATGATCTCATCCTCTGGGCGAACATGGACCCGAAGCAAGACGACGCTACAACGATTGTCAATTTCCTCGTACTCGCCATCGGGATGAAAATTAATGATGAGGAGCGATCGCAGGATTACTTTGAGTATGCGCGCGATAAAGCGTACTCCAACCTCACCGGCAATCTCAGCGTCTCAACGGTTCAAATGTTTACCCTTATTACACTCTACATGCTGTGCGCATGCCAAATCAACGGGGCTTTTCTCTTCTTCGGAACAGCGGTACGCGCAGCTTACTCGATTGGGATCCACAGAACAGAAGTCAACGCGCGTTTTGGTCCTGATATCCACAGACAGCGTGATCGTCTTTGGAAGAGTATTCGTGTCGTTGATCTGTTTCTGAGTTCATCCATGGGTAGACCGCCTGCTACGTCGGACGTCGACTGCACGGTTCCGTATCAAAGTCCTGATGAGAACGTTGAAGAACCGGTGGATTTACTCAATGCGTCGGTGCAGATATTCTTGGTCCTCGAGGGTGTAGTAACCGAGATTTACTCGCGACGAAAAGTGTCGCTGCAACTTACAGAGGGGATATCACTCCAACTACGAGATTGGTCTTCGCGGTGGTTGAAGCAACTCAAGGATATAGTGGCCAACCCGGAGGCTCAGGACAAAGCGCAGGCGAGTGGTGCGTGTCAGATATTGGCGACGTATTATTACGCTGTCATGCTAGTGTCGAGACCATTTCTCATGTATGAGCTTTGTCGACGACTATCGGATGGTTCGGTGAACTCGAATGGACGATCTGCTTTGACGAGTGGGAAGTCGAAGTTGGCAGATGCTTGTATTGACGCGGCGAGTTTGATGGTTGATCCGATACTGGATCTCATTCAGAAGGGGATTCTTGTTGGACATGTCCCCATTCTTGTGTAAGTCTCCGTTAACATACAACTTGCGATCATTGGTTCTAACTGCTACAGATCATGGCTATTTGCTAGCTCTCTTGTTCTTGGGGTCGGCCTCCTTGGTGGTTTCGGCCGCGTCCTCGAGAAATACACACGCATGGCCATCCACGCTTTGGATCACTGCTCCAAACACGATACCCACGCGGGCCAATACTCCCTCATCGCCCAATCCCTTCTTACAACGGCCCTTGAGTACCTCGAAAAGCGCGAACTCGCCGAACGTCAACGACGAACCGAAAACTCAAGCCAACTCTTTGGACTTATACCATCCGATACAATGGACTCATCACCCACCTTCACAGGCCAATCAATAGCGACACCATCCTCTAGAGGTCGCGAATCACTAGACAGGACATTCCTACAGCATAACGGGTTACAGAATGTCGGATCGCCATTATTCGGCGACTTGGACTCAGCGTTCCTGGGACTAGGTGAGAGTATGATGCAGACACCCGATCCAAGCTACTGGGGCGGACCGCTGGGCAATGAAGCTGACTCGGGGTCGGCTCTGAACTTGTTTGCGCTGTTGGATGCGGGCGGTGGTATTGATCTTACGCATCATCTGTGAAACGTCAACGACGAATCGGTTAGTGCGGAAGTTCGGAGGTGTCAGATAGTCGGATATGTTCCTGATATCAGATCCGACGAGGATTGCGCGTCGTGATGTAAGATAAGAAGATGGCTGGTCTTCGGGTATGGAATGCCATGTCTAGCCGAGAGACGATGATATGCGATAGATCACATGGCTCGATGCCTGGAAAACGCCATCATACAATTTCAATGATGTACAGTCTGCGGATGAGAAAGTGAATCAAGAAGCTGAGATATGAGGAGAACTTCCAGCAAAGGATGATTGCGCACATTAACTGGCGCATCCAAACCCCTGAATAGACATCACTAGACTCCCAAAACATAACCAAAAATCATGCTTCATTAACAATCATTATCTATCTTTTATCTAAGGCAAAGCCGTCCTCAAAATCTGCATAAACTTCCAAACATCCTCAAACCTCGTGTACAGCGGCACAGGCGCCACACGAATAACACCCGGCTTCCTCTTATCACAAATCACCGCATTCTCCTCCAACGCCGCACTAACATTATCCAAGAACCCATCCTTCAACAACACACTAAGCTGCGTGCCCCTCTGCAGCGGATCCCGCGGTGTGATGATACGGAACAGCTCAGCGTCTGAGCTCTCAGCCAAGATCTGATCGAGCAAGTACTCCGCGTACGCTGTAAGCACCAGAGCTTTAGAGCGCAGATCATGCATGGTTGTCTTGTTAAACACGGATAGCGCGCCGGAGAGACTGGCGAGGTCGATGGCGGAGGGGTTGGAGAGCTGGAAGCCGCCTGCGCCGGAGGTGGGGATGAAGTTGTTGTCCATGTTGAAGCGCACGCTCTTGTCGCCGCCGTACCAGCCCATGAGACGGGGGCGGTATGTAGCTTTGCCGGTGGCGTCGTTGAGCTCGACCTTTCCGTGGCGCTCGTGGACGTAAGCGCCTGCGATGGAACCAGGGCCTGCGTTGATGTACTTGTACGTGCACCAGCATGCGAAGTCGACGTTCCAGTCGTGAAGCTTGAGCTCGACGTTTCCAGCTGCGTGGGCGAGATCCCAACCGACCACAATGCCCTTTGCTTGCGCGTAGGCTGTAATGCGGGGAATGTCGAAGAGTTGGCCGGAGTAGTACTGAATACCAGGGAGTAAGAGAAGAGCAGTATCCTCAGCGTGCTCATCAATAGTAGAAAGAATCAAATCCGTAGTAATAATGTGATCCTCATTAGGATGAATCTTAACCATGCTCTTCTCAGGATCAAGGCCGTGCCAAACGACCTGACTCTCAATAGCATAGTGATCACTAGGAAAAGGCTTCCACTCCAGGATAACCTTGTGTCGCTTCTCACTCGGATTATAAAAGCTCGCCATGAGGAGGTGCAGGTTCGCTGTGAGTGTGTTCATGATTACAATCTCATGCGGAGAAGCACCGACGAGATCTGCAGACTTGACGGCGCAGTCCTCAGCGAGGTCCTGCCATGCTGGAAGGGGTGAGTTGTCGAGAGCGCTGAAGTGCCCGTTTACTCCGATGGAAGCCCATGTCTCGAGTTGAGCGTTGAGGTATTCGCGGACTGCTTTTGGTTGAGCGCCGAGAGAGTTGCCGACGAAGTAGAGACATTGTTGATCATCGGCTGCTGAGCCGTTGCCATTGGTATGGCCGTTGCTGTGACCATTGGCAGCGCCAGCTAACACAATTAGTCTAGATCTTTATAAGAGTGTGAATGTACTCACGAATTGAACCGTCGAGGGCTTTCTTCTTGAGGGACTTCTTGGTCGGCAGGACAAACTCATCCCGAAGATGGCTTAGCTTATCCTGCGAGTCCAAATGGCGGGCAAAGTCGAGAGAGTTGGCGTCGCTGGGGAACTTGGCGGGAGCACCACTCCTCAGACGCTCGACGAATCCAGACAGCTCCATTTCAACTAATTAACGAGCAAGTGATAATAAACAGAAAGGGTAGTGTGATGATGTGCTTGAACTCGTATGATCCGTTTGTGAGAGGGGATTGCGAAATCACTTTATGTTCCGTGAAGCCTCCACCAAAATTTTAGCGGAAGCACGGAAGTTTAGCGTCCATCCGCACATCCGCATACCCCGACATCCGCATGGTGGACGTCATTATCCATTTTAGATATAGCGAGATGCAGCGATTGGCCACGCGGACACAACACGGATCGGATGACACTGGCACGGAGACCGGAGACGGAGATGAAGTATACGGAAGACGGAAGTGAGAAAATCAAGAAATAACCCATGGGAATTACAACTGTATTTTAGACTGATGCCTTTTCTGAATTATCTTTCTTTACTATTTCCATCAAGCTTCTCTACATTGCTCTATTTTTAAGAATTAATTAAGCTCAATATGTCGCCACACGCTGTTACGTACCAACTCCCGCGCATCAAGCTCACAGCCGAACTAAAAGAGTTCGCCGTGACGAGCAACGCTTTCTTGCCTGAGTACAGTCCCCTCAAACAATTACCCGATTCTTACTACGAGCCATGGGAGCTTGTTATTCAGCATCTCCCCGCGTTGATCAAGTACTTTGATATAAGACGGGCTGTTGATACGCTTCCTGTGCTGTCGACGGAGAGATTACGCTCTGAGGCAGAGTGGAGGAGGGCGTACTCTATCTTGGCGTTCTTGACGCATGCTTATGTTTGGGGTGGAGAGAAGCCTGCGCAGGTAAGCCAGCTACTCTTATTCAATGGGATATGATGTTAACGATGTTGTTCAGGTTCTTCCCCCGCAAATCACAGTCCCATTCCTCGCTGTGTCTAAACATCTCGAACTCCCTCCCGTCCTCTCATACGCCGCCGCAAACCTATGGAACTTCTCCTCCTCAAGCAACGACTTTACTGATCTCGGCCACCTCGACACTCTCCACACCTTCACCGGCACAGAATCAGAAAAATGGTTCCTCCTCATCAGTGTCGCAATGGAAGCTCGCGCAGGCACCATCATCCCCAAAATGATGGAAGCCCTCGAGGCCGTCAAGACACGCGACTACGACGTTATAATCTCTGCTCTCGAACAGCTCAAGTCATGCATCGACAGCGTTGGCGTTTTGTTAGAGCGCATGTATGAGAAGTGCGATCCTATGACGTTCTACTACAAGATTCGTCCGTTTTTGGCGGGGAGTAAAAACATGGAGGCAGCGGGTCTGCCCAAAGGTGTTTTCTACGACGAAGGTGATGGAAAAGGCGAGTGGCGACATCTTCGTGGTGGGAGTAACGGCCAGAGCTCCCTTATCCAATTCTTCGATGTTGTTCTAGGCGTAGAGCACATAACCAGCGGTAACAACACCGAAAAAGCGGGTGAACGAAGCTATCACGACATAGTAAAAGACTACATGCCCGGTCCTCACCGACGCTTTCTCACACACGTTGCTCGCAAGGGTAGTATCCGCGAGTTAGCATCGCAAACACCCAGCACGCCAGCCCAAGAACGTCTTCAAGCTGCTTTCACGGCTGCGACGGAGGCGCTCACGGTGTTTAGGAACAAGCATATACAGATTGTGACGCGGTATATTATTCTGCCGGCGAGGAGTGGGAGGAAGGATGGGCCGCAGAATCTGGCAAGTAGTTCGTCGAAGAAGAATGGGGAGGAGTTGACGGGGACGGGGGGCACGACGCTGGTGCCGTTTTTGAAGCAGTCGAGGGATGAGACTAGTGAGGCTGGACGGTTGGAGTAATTAATGAGGGACTGTTTGTGGTTATAGAGCATAGCGATAGATGAGCGCGAAAAGCGCGTTTCTTTGATGAATACATTTATGAACATCCACTGCACCTTTTTGATGCACACTTGAACTTGAAGTGAACATATCCACTCAGATGAACACAACTCACTGACATTACTCAAAGAGCCTCACTTCTTTGACAATCTCTTCTTCTAGAAAGATTCCATGCGCCAAGGCCGTAGAATTGTCTTCCGCATACCGCCAAACTCCCCCCGGCATCCATGACTCTCCAACACCAAGACCAACGATCATCATCATCATCATCATCATCAAAAAGTCTATTACCGACCTTGGGGTAACTGTCACCCTCTTACTACCGAGTTTCCACGACCATGTCCCTGGGATTGGGTCTATCATTACCCGACTCTCTCACACACCGATAATTCCCGTTGTTGAGCCCCGTCGAAAAGTCTGAACCTCAACTCCATATTTCCCCAATGACCAAAACCCCCACGCGTTTTCCCCACGGGCAGGAAATTTTAAAATGCTGCTGCCTTGCGAGTCAGTCGGTTTTCAGTAGTGATCCCGGGCCATTTACCGTAGAGATGCACGGGTTTTAGCATTCGGGCCTTTTTTTTGGCTGTTGTCGGGGTTTGCACGGGCTTTGGGTTGGCGAGTTCCCCTCACTTGCCTCTGGTTGTTTTTGCGGAGTCTCCGCATTCTCTCCAACGTTGCAATGTTTGGAGGCATGTGGAGGACAGAATTGAGTGATGGGCTACACTTGTTGGAGCTGTCACCACAACGCCCTATTAATTCTTGAGTCTTTAATACTCCCTGTACTGCCAATCAGCATGTTCTTGGACTCATTTGTATCTTATTTGTATTATTCACCTCTCCTGCAGAATTATCGCTGTCCCCTGAGTGCCCATCTCTATCACCCTTTTCTGTTCCCCTTCCGTCTCCTCTCCAAAAAGCAAAGATCTACACTCCCAACTCCACCATCACAAACCATTGGGTCCTTGCACATCCAGTGTGACACTCAAATTTGCAACCAGAAAATCCTGCCTCAAGCGAGGGCGACTGTCAACCTCTGGGGAACCCGTGATAGTCGCCTAATCAGGCTTAAACCCACGCGGATAAACCCTTACCTCTTCCCCATATTCTCCATACTCTCAGCACTCAACTCCCTCTTCTCCGCGCTACACCATACTTGCTGCTCGATGATGTAACCCGTGTCACACTCAGCCGGTATTTTGCCAGCCGTTCATTTCTTAAAAAGGTTCATCATGCCCAGATAGGTCAGTCTCCTCCCCTCTCAGGTGTTGTCGTTTGCGTGAGACTGGTAGCTCACTGTTCTTCTTCCCTTCTAGCTACCTACACCCACCCAAGTCTCGTCATCATCATGGCAGACCACGCAAAGCCAGACGACCACGTCGCCTCGGCCAAGCTCAGCGTCGAGTCGCACCCCGAATCCCGCACCGCCGCCGCCGCCTTGGCCATGGACTCGCAGCACCGCCAGGCCGTCGAGAAGAGCATGAAGCGCAAGCTCGACACGCGCTGCGCGCTCTTCGTGCTCATCTACATCATGAACTACCTCGACCGCAACAACATGGCCGCCGCGCGCCTCAAGGGCCTGCAGGAGGACCTGAACCTCAGCTACAACCAGTACGCGACATGCCTGAGCATCCTGTACGTCGGGTATATCCTCATGCAGGTGCCCTCCAACATGTTCATCAACCGCATCCAGCGCCCGTCGCTGTACATCTCTGCGGCCATGTTGCTCTGGGGTCTCATCTCCACGCTGTCGGGCAGTGTGCACAATTTCGCTGGCATGGTCTGCATTCGGTTCTTCCTTGGTTTCGTGGAAGCTGCATTCTTACCTGGTGCTCTGTTGATTCTGTCAAAGTGGTACACGCGTCGGGAATTGACCAAGCGCAATGCCATCTTGTTCTGCGGCAACCTCATCTCCAACGCCTTCTCCGCGCTCGTCGGCGCAGGCGTGCTGTCCAACATGCAGGGCGTTCTGGGCCACGCAGCATGGCGCTGGCTGTTCTGGATCGAGGGCGCAATCACAATGAGCATCGCTATCTCTGCTGCGTTTATTCTTCCCGATCTGCCGCATAACTCGCGGGGCTTTACGGAGGAGGAGCGACAGGTTGCGCAGTTGCGTATGATTGAGGATGTCGGCGAGGCAGATGAGGATTCTGCTGAGGAGAGCGCTTTCTACGGTCTTAAGCTTGCGGTCAAGGATCTCAAGATCTACATCATGATGCTGACCTTTGCTGCTTATGTCGTTGGTCTTTCGTTCAATGCTTTCTTCGTAAGTCAATTGGTGTCCATCGCATGCGCGTCGCTAACAATTGAACAGCCCAGTTTGACAGAGACTCTTGGCTTTGGATACGTGCCTACTCTGCTTATGAGCGCTCCTCCGTGGGTGTTCTCTTGTATCGTGTCGGTCATCAATGCCTGGCACTCGGACAGAACCCAAGAAAAGGTCAGTTCAATCGCCCATCACGTCGCGCAATTATACTAACAACAACTCAGTTCTGGCACATCGTCGGCCCAATCGGCATCGGCACAACCGGCTTCATCATCAGCATGGCGACCGAGAACGTCGCAGCGCGCTACCTCGCCCTCTTCCTCCAAGCAGCATCCTACGCGGGCTTCATCGTCTTCTACTCGTGGATCAGCTCCTCCTTCCCCCGACCACCCGCCAAGCGCGCCGTCGCCATCGCCATGATCAACGCCTTCAGCCAGCTGGGCAACGTCGCGGGCTCGTACGTCTGGGACCTCAAGGAGAACGGGTACCGCAAGAGCTACGGCATCGTGCTGTCCATGTTTGGCGTCACGGTGGTGGGGTGCTACATCTTCAGGCTGGTGCTGATCGACCTCAACAAGAAGCTCGAGAGGGGAGAGGCCGCTTGGGAGACGCGCCGGGATGTGGCTGCGCATACGGCGGCCGTCGAGGTCATGGACAGCCCCGACGAGGCTTTGAGGATGAAGCGGGATTTCCGATACCTCATTTAAAAGCGGCGACGTCTGGGCACGTCTGGGCATACGTGCATGCGCATGCATCAAGGGTTATATTAGACTCAATGTAAATAAGACACATTTTTGTATGATGCTCTGCATGTCCAATTGAATGTTGTTTGGGTGATGTTCTCAACAAGTGGCTTCATGTATTCTGCAACCCCTCATTTCCAACATTTTCCATTCTCCGTCTCGGTGTGATAAGCATTACATGAACAATCAACAACGGTCAAAATTGATGACTCTAGTATTGATGATACGCGATAAGCATTACTCAGTATTATTTATCCCTCTTGTCTTTGTTAAGTCAGCATTTGGTGATGCTAACTCATCATCGCGATTTCAATCTAGGGTAGCTTTTCTCTGTCGGACCGGGTGCAATTTAATCGCCTGACACGGAACACGTTGACGCGTGCTCAGCCAATCCAACAAGGTACTGTCCTCTCAAGCTAAACCGGATGGGGAGCGGTGAAGCCGGGCGTTCTGCGGGGGTGCTCGCTCTAAGCAAGGAAGAGGGAGAGAGGGGAGCTTGAGACGGGAGAATGACGCTCGGTTTATCCACTCTCAACTCCATCCGACTCTATTCTCGGTGGTATTTGGCAAGATATAAGATTCAATTATGGATCAATGATGAAAGAATCCGTCTACTGATTCAGTTGCTGTTGCAATTGACTGTTATTACTCTCCAGAGGGGTTGGTATTCACCCCGCCTCGCTGTGTATGTACGTCCACGTCTCACCAGTGAAGACAAAGTCCAATTGGTTTAAAAAATCATCACACAAGACAGTTCACATGGGGGTTCATGCGTCTGTCCCACCGAGACTTGTCCTCTGCCTAACTAAGCATGTGCTCAGCCCAACAGACTTTGACTCTGTTACCCCTCGACGCGTCTTTTCCAACACGGTTGCAGCGACAATGGAGGGGCTACAACCCATTGAGAGTCTGATAGTGGATACTCTTCTCTTTGTAATCGCCGATGCCCCTCGTTCTTGGTGTCTCTAGCGTATTGTAGCTCGAGAAGCACTCTCGCACTGCATGGTCTCTCTGCTTCCATGACATCACTGGACCCATGCCCCTCCATCCATTAGCTACAGCTCAGCTCCTTGGGGGCTTGCTGCTTTTATTTTCGGGACCACGCCATGATCTGAGTAGACACTCAATGCCGTACAAATAGTCTAGCATCCTCCCATCCCATTTCCCCTCTTCCCCTCCATCCATCTATCCCTCTTCTATTTTTTTTAATACCCAACACACTTATCACCGTCACAATGGTTCAGCAAATCCCCAAGGCCAACCACATCCTCGACCTCCTCAGCCTCAAGGGCAAGGTCGTCGTCGTCACCGGCGCCTCCGGACCCCGCGGCATGGGCATCGAGGCTGCCCGCGGCGCTGCTGAGATGGGCGCCGACGTCGCCATCACCTACGCTTCCCGCAAGGAGGGCGCCGACAAGAACGTCGAGGAGCTCACCAAGGAGTACGGCGTCAAGGCCAAGGCCTACAAGCTCAATGCTGCCGACTACAACGACGTTGAGCGATTTGTCGGAGAGGTTGTCAAGGACTTTGGCAAGATTGATGGCTTTGTTGCCAAGTAAGTACCCCATTCTATACATACATACCTAGTCAATTGAGCTCGTGCTAACTTGTCCAGCGCCGGTGCTACCGCCAACGCTGGTGTCGTCGACGGCTCTGCTGCCGACTGGGACCACGTTATCCAGATCGACCTCAACGGCACCGCCTACTGCGCCAAGGCCGTCGGCGCCCTCTTCAAGAAGCAGGGCCACGGCTCCTTCGTCATCACCGCCTCCATGTCCGGCCACATCGCCAACTTCCCCCAAGAGCAGACCTCTTACAACGTGGCCAAGGCCGGCTGCATCCACATGGCGCGATCTCTCGCCAACGAGTGGCGCGATTTCGCCCGTGTCAACAGCATCTCCCCCGGATACATCGACACTGGCCTCTCCGACTTCATCGACGCTGAGACCCAGGAGCTCTGGAGGAGCATGATCCCCATGGGCCGCAACGGCGATGCCAAGGAGCTCAAGGCTGCGTATGTGTACTTCTTGTCTGATGCTAGCACTTACACTACTGGCTCTGACCTTGTCATTGACGGTGGATACACTTGCCGATAAATGGCTCATATATCTTAATGATGTTGACGATACCAAACAAAATAAATAAAGGAAGAAACATTTAATAAATGACACAATTATCAATCAACTGTGGATCTGTTCCTGGCGTGCATGTGCTTGCAGTAGCGAGTAACGAACGGCCTTATCAGATGGCGCTAGAAAATTCACCGACGTGAAGAACCCACTTGACACTTCACGATGCCTGCTAGTCTAGTCGATCACGGCTGTCATCTCGATGACTACATCTCGATTCATGTCAATCCCATTCTTAATATCTTACAGCGAATCATTACTATACTTATCTTACACTTGGATATCTCCATCGCTTGTAAAACTGACCGTCGCATACGACTTGCTGTCTTTTCTCCCGCCTTTTGTCGATGATGTTGTCCCAACTCTTGTCGCAGATGAAGCCGTCGTACAAGTATTCGCCGTCAAGAGTCCGCCTTCATCGTTCAGTTCAATGGCCTGCGAGTCTCCCACCGTAATAGTTGCAAGCGATCGATCGACGAATATTTTTCTGCTGTTTTGTCGCGGCTCGGTGCCCTTCCTTGCTCTGTATCGCGATATTATATGCCTCACTAGATGCCGAATGTGCGGCATGCAAGCAACCATGACGCCGACCGATATCTCCACGTTTGAACAGATGAAGGCTGATTGTGCGTGTGCGACTGGTCAACATGTTAGCTCGTGCTGAACAATTGGCTGGAAGAATTTACCCGTCAAGTCCTGAGAAAGTAGAAAAGCTACAAGTTCGCGAACTCGAATCGCAGCGACAATTGTAAGACTATACTGTTAGCAATAAATCATATGCATCCGAGCAACACTTACAATATCCCAACGCTGAACATGCTAATCACACCGAGTTTCTTCTTCAACTTCAACCCCATCCCCCAGAGCTGCGTCATGGGCAGAATGAGCATCCAGATATCCAGCACCAGATTTATCCCCGCAAGCGGCAGAGTGAAATTAGTGAACCCCGTCAGAATAAGATGCCCCTTCTTCTGCTGCCACCCGTTCCAGAATAGTGAGAATGGCTGGGTCTGGAAGAAGACAAAGATGAAGAATCCTACCCAGATCAGAGCGTTGAAGACCATGGTGCACTTGACTACAATTCTGAATTTGTGGTCGGGGAAGATTCGGAGGAAGAAGCATAGGATGGCTGCTTTGACGAGGACTAGTGCTGTCAAGTACAGAACTTCGATGACGATGAATAACTGAGAGCGATATTAGTTTGGCCGTCAAGTTTCAGCGATCATGTCTCAGTCTAACTTTGAAGATCAGTATGATCTGCTTATCGGTTATATACCACATGTCAAGACCAAGTCCCAACGCAAGCACTGAAAGATTCAAGTCAACAAACTAGCTCTCAAGATAGGGGCACAAAAAGTACTTACTGACTTGCAGCACGATATAGTACGGAATCATAACGGCCTACGCCTGTAAGCACTCATCCAGCATCACAAGATAAAACAAACCTACCACCGATAAAGATATCAGGGTATCGTCAATCCCCCATGTAAGGCCAAGCCGGAATTTCGTTACTATCCTCAAGGCAAAGAAGACGAGCGCAAACGTAAAGACGACGGTACTGTTGACTCGATACGACGTTGTATAGTTGGTCGGCGGGATCCCGCATGCAGCCGACGACTCTTTGATGAAGTCTTTCTAAAAGTTAGCAACCCTGAGCCCATGCTTCTTGGAACCACGCACCAATGGTCTGTCTCATAGAGCACTTCACCATCAAGCAAATACCCATCGCCTTGGCAAACGGCTTGCTACTACACATCGCCTCTTGTCCCAACTCTGCATATTCCTTGTTGCTTAGAAGCTCGGTTAGACACTCGATCTGCTACCCGTCAGCGATAAACCCATCAACAAATAACATCCGTAGTACTAACAGCACATTTCGGTGCATTCGCGAGCATAGATTCAGGAGCCTGAGCCCTCGCCGTACCGTACAGCAGGCATATCGTCCCCGAGATGAGATACCGCCTGCTGAGCGCCATGGTAAAAATTCAGTCAACAAAACACACAAAACGGAGAACAAAGACCGGAGAGGGAGGGTCGCACAGCGTTATAAGCATGCTGTGCAACCCCAAGGATACTTTGTGGCACTTCGGCAGTGGCTTGCATCTGGTGCTGTGAATCGTAGCACAGGTACAACCATCCAATATGTCGGGTCTAGAGCGGATCGGGAATTCCGATGGGGAGCGTGCCGAATACCTGGTTATGCTGAGACATTGACGTTGGTGGAGGTGTTACGCTAGGGCTGAAGGTGAGAATGGGGTGCATTCCTGGGCGTCTCGGCCAGGAACCATCATGACAGACCTCATGGTCACCACTGGTTATCTTCTTCTTATATTCTTTTCTGGCCGTGAAGCAGCTAAATTAGATATATCTTGTAATTTTCTTGCTACTCGTAGATGTGACAATCTTCAGCCTCACAAGCTAAGACCAATGTTTGCCTTAAGCAGTGTAACCATCCCCAACTTCCCCAGGGACGATCACTGAATATGATTGGTTCCCAACACCACGGAAAGCAGCCCAAAGCAAAATTGGAATTCAGGTATCCCACCACGATCTGACAATAGGCGATCTTATCCGCATTTTCTCTAGACACCAGCCACAGCTATTGTCAGGGCAAACAAGGCCCTTGGCTTAACGTCCTTGTGCGACGCTGGAAAGAGGAATTTGTCTGCGCCCAGGAACTAAAAGCTATTGTCGACGCCACGGTGCGGGGGCGATGTGACGAGTCGTTTACCAGGAGGTAGACCCAAGAGATATCTGATAACTTGATCGTCGGGACCGTGGATTTCGATCTTGACGATTGGTTTACGGGGCTTTGTTGGTTGAGTGCTCAGATGCACAGACTTGTTTAAGAAAACGTAAATCGGTGGATGCCCGTTGGAATCAGGCACGTCTGGATAAGCAGACTCTTGGCATAGATTTGATAGTTCCAGACCTCCAGCCAGTCCAGCGCCGATAATTCGTGGGGCAATGCTCATAACCCTAGAGCAACGTATATCAGCGTGCTCGTGACCATTAAAAATGCCAAGAAGATGTTCTCTGCATACTCTCCCGAGCCGTTTCTCAGGATACTAACTGTCAGTTCGTGTCAGACTTGGTTGGTGGCCAGCTACTCTTACTCAGGAACCCGTAAGATGAAGAAGCAGTTGGACTCTTATAACAGGACAATGCCAGTGACCTGTGGCATATCAAATATGAGAAATAGATTGCACAAGGCGAGTTTGTGGCTCAGAATCGAGGTGATTGAAACTTTATAGACGCCACAGTCACACTGAGAGTGGCTCAATGTTGTCACGTTATCAGGGCAGACTGCAGTCTAGTTCTAAATATGTAAAGCAGACAGGAAATAATAAATCTATTCTTACACAGTATACAAATATGAGACTAAACATTGTGTTTCAATAGTGAAGTCTATAAATACAGTATTACAAAACTGCTAAAACTTACCCTAGACTTGCTCCTAATCACTCGGACTATCTTCAGGACTGTTTTGGCAGCGAGCTAATACTCGAAAAATGAGATGTCAGAGGCAAATCAAATAGTTGCGGTACGGATAAACATCGTTTGGATCTAACATGTGAAAAAGCTAAGCATGCGCGATTGACTCCTTTCGAATCTCTCTCATACATATATCATGGCTGTTGAGCTCAGATCAAGACAGCTGGCAATGTGCTCTTTTATTATGAAACTCCAGTGAAGAACGCGCAATAACGGAAGACCTTGCTAAGTTGCTTATAAAGATTTACCAATTCATGAGCATCATTTGCCCAGGTACAATACTATGAGGCTCTGGGTTTATCTTGCTTCGACAGCTTTATGCGCGACAACTCACCTGACTTTATTTGATTGGAGCTGCCTTATCGACTCAATTACATTCGTTCTTATCTTAATCTCATTGAATCTCTTGACAAATGGCTCCTAATTATTCCAACTGTGTCCAGAAGACAGACGTTGTGAAGTTCTGATGAGTTTGGTGAAGAAGAAGGTAAGAGAGCAACTTACTCATCAGTCATCCAAGCATGGGTTGTCCACTCACGGAACAGAACAAAATCACATCATTCACCATCGGCCAGCTCAAACTTCACACATAAAATCTCACGTCATAGTCTCGAGTGGTGAGCAAACAAAGCAAGTAATTTCAAGACCAAAAAGCAGGCTCGTATAGCCATATTTATGGTTCGGCCGAGTCATCAATGGAGCCCTCGGCTTCTCACCATCCGCTTATCCACATTGGCAGTGGTTGAGGACCGGAGGAATACGAGCGCTAACCTCAGCAGAGTCAAGCCTCATTCGTCACTTTAACGGTGGACCTACGCACATGAAACCACCCCCTGTCGATCGCAGCTCTCAAGTCTCCAGAACCAACGAGAACAATTTTGAATTTCTTTGATGAAATGAAATGCAGGAACTTCTGCAATACGGGGAAGATGGTGTTGAGCAGAAAAGAAGGAGGGAGGAGTAAGAAGAAAAAAAGGAGGTGGAGACGCTGGGCAACTCAATTGGGAATGTCACATCAGCATCCTTGGGTCGCACGAGACATGGTCACACTGAGAAATACGGTTTTTTGGGTTGGATATCAAAGTTGTTTGCTATACGGCGGGACGAATCCCATCCGCTGCCTTACTGTAATTTCGCCTGTGTAAAAATAGCCAGATTAAAATGTCAAAAAAGGTTACGAGCTGGGCATTGACAGCTCAAGCTTGGACGATGGACCTCGACAGCCTTACCTTGCCTCCAGCTGACGGCAAAGAAGCGCGGTATCTGAACGTCCGAAGAACAAATTCAATTGAATTTTGGCTTTTCTCCCCTTTTGCGTAACCCGTATTGCCGATATCCTCCATCACACCAGAGAGATCTTCACTGCAGTCTGCAGCCCTCATTTAGCCTTAGACTCAAGACTTCGTATTTATGAATTTAGTTGCATAAAAACGAAGCATCTTGACGTCAACGATTGGATAAAAAAGCCTCATCAACAAACGAACATTCAAGATCTTGGAACCACCAAACTCTCCAACATCTTGGATTTTGAGCCGCTTGGACCGTTACAATAACGGTCCATTTTTATACCTTGATTTTTGGAATGCTACTCCGTAGAAACTGAGGATATACCCGATCGATTTGTCTTCGATTCCCGCATTCCTGTCGGGCAAAACGGTTTCGGCTCCGCTTGTCGCGTGGAGCCAAGACCCAACTGCCAAAAGGTGTCTGTTCCTCGGCAGCAAACTCCGAACCTTGACAAGGAACATGGTACGATGTTGACAACTGTTACCCTGAAGCTTAATAAGATTTCTACTGTGGAATTGAATTTGGCGATGGCGTTATTTTGTGAAATGCCGCCCGCTAGAAGCAGGCAGAATTAATCTGCCGAATGGTAGCATCTGCGCCAGACCGCCGGCGTTTATGTACGGAGAGATTTGTTGTTCACAATTGAACAACTCACCTTGTATGCAAGCGCCAGCCGAGTGATACTGTACGTGAATGCAGGAACAGGGATGCACAGACTCCAATGGGCTTTATCGGTAATAAGAAAATACCGTATTGGACGGTTAGAAGAGCGCCTCAAGGCACGGAGTACTCAATGGAAAAGGAGTTCTCAACAGCCAAGCAAGGCCATCGTGTAGTCGAGCAAGGATATCAATCGTAACTTTCCCACCATTCTCTCGGCATCGTCTTGTCATCAAGCGACTATGATTACCAAACAAGGATTAAACGGAACTCGCCTCCAAATGCTACCTTGATCATCCAGAGTGGATTTTGCCTGATGCTACCCATTGACAACAGCATCAACAAAACACATCGTTTGGCTGACATACTCCAAGACACAGCATCTTCTCCACTGTATTTTCATGCAACAACCCCTTCACAACAATCCCTTTGTTCTGCTGGCCAACCTCGAGATTCAGTGCGAGATTTTTAGTGGCAGATTTTTAGTGGCAGAGTGGGGAGATAAGCAGCGATCTACAGGGAACCTTTTCCCTCTCCCTCGTGTATGTAATGTAGGTAGGGGCGTCGGCCGTGTGCCAAGGGCAGCAGTTTTTTGTATACGAGAGCCCCACGAATCAACCAGAAGACGGCGGACACTTGGCCAGGCAACATGGCAGGGGGTGCAGATCACCCAAAAAGTCTCCCCCTCATCAGTGAATTGGCAGGTAAGGAGTCAAGGGAGTACCGGCACGGCAGACCACTGAGACAGCACTACAGCCCGCGTCAGATCATAAACCAGCCCAAGAGCTAACGCAGGTCGTTGGTCAAACGTTAGTTTACCCCGCAGGCTGACTCCATTGAGACAAGTTGACTCGAATATTTACGGGTAATACGGTTCCTGTGCCTGAAAGGTTGTACTAAACCAAGCGGCGTGTTTTGATTAACTTTATCTAAAAAAAAAACGGCGAAACGCTCTGGTAGCCTATCGGACTCCCCCTTGAGCGGTTACCAAACGTTTCTGCCCTTTGCTTGCACCGTGCACCAACCGTAATAGACGAACACGATGGGCGCGCTCCGTCACATCCGAACTTGTTCATACGGTCGCAGTCAACATCGTGATCTCGAGCATGGATGTAATTTATTATGGATCCCTGTGAGCCGCCCGCATAGGAGAGGGTTCCACCGTACACCTTTACCCAACCAACCTTTTCTTTCCTGCCGTTTATTACATCACGTTGCCGGGATGAACTATGGAGAAGGAGCCCGTATTTTCCTTCTGGCCCTACAGTTGGGCCGATAGGACACGAGGGAGCCAAGATGATAAGATCCTGGGGTGTTTTATGTCAAGGGGG